>NC_090727.1:140143474-140160974 GCF_036898095.1 Palaemon carinicauda | reverse complement strand
GAATTTTTGTGGACCGTTTTAGAAATTGTTTGGGGGCACCTTTTTAGAGAATTTTTGGAGATCTCTCTTAGAGAATTTTTAGAGATTCCTTTCATAGAAATTTTGGGCACCTTTTCAAGAATCTTTGTGGACCCCATTTTGAGAATTTTGGAGACCATTTTAGATAAATTTTTTGAGATCTTTTTAGAAAACTTTGGAGACCCTTTTAGAGAATCTTAGGAGATCCCTTCTAGAAAATTATTGGACACCCTTTTAAAGAATTTTTGAAGACCCCTTTTACAGAATTTTGGAGACCATTTTAGATCATTTTTGGGGTTTTTTTATTTGGAGATAATTTTGGAGACCCTAAGATGGAATTTTTGGAGACCATTTAAGAGACCTTTTTAGAGAATTTTTAGACATCCTTTTAAAATATTTTTTAAGACCGCTTTTAGAGAATTTTGGAGACCATTTTAGATAAATTTTTGAGACCTTCTTAGAAAATTTTTGAGACCCTAATATGGAATTTTTGGATACCCTTTTAGAGAATTTTTGGAGATTCCTTCTAGAGAATTTTTTCAAATAAATTTTAAGACCCCTTTTAGAGAATTTTATAGACCATTTATGATGATTTTTGAAGTTTTTTTTTTTTCAAGAAAGAATTTTGGAGACCTTCTTAGAGAATTTTTAATAAACCTTTTTAGAATATCTTGGAGACCTTAATTGTAATTTTTTGACACCCTTTTAGAGAATTTTTGGAGACCACTTTTAGAGAATATTAGAGATCACTTTTGGAGACCCTTTTAGAGAATATTTGCTAGCATATTGATAGACGACCAAACCCCTAAATTACATTCTCCTAATACCATTAGGACAAGTAACTATTGCATACATAAAATCAAACCACGTAAAAGCATCCTGTGGATAATAATGCTATCGGGACACCATGGATATACATGTCCAGTGCCATGACATGTGTAACTGCAGGTGTGCAAAGGCTCATTTGTTCTTTGCTTGTTATAAAAGAGCCCAAAGCATTCTTTTTTTATCCCCACGTTGCTGCTATTTCCACACAACCTTCTGTCAGTTTCATACGCTGTGCTTCCTCCTTAGCCATTTTTATTTAAACACATGCCTGTGTGTGATTTCGTATTTTCTGCATTTTCAGACGGTTCACGTTTACCGTTGCTACTCCAATATTAGCATATTCTGATATCTGCTCTCTTTTAGCGACCCGAATTCCTTTACGTCTCTTTCCTTTTCCCCTTGATTTACCGACTCTTTCCTCATTCCTTAAAGTCATTCCCTCGATTTGGTCACTCTCCAAATCTTTTTGTAACTTTAGGTAACTTGGGCTGGTCCTGCTTGAAGATAATTCTCGTCCACGTTTTACAGAAAAAAAAAAAAAACCTTAGAAAAAAAAACCTTTGACCCTTCTTGAGTAAAATCCCTCGAAACTTTCAGTCGTGCTTCACTTAAACACAGATTATTTAGATCTCTCTCTCTCTCTCTCTCTCTCTCTCTCTCTCTCTCTCTCTCTGCTATGTGCTGTGCATTTAAGAGAATTCCATCATCTTAAGTATGCTTAAATAGCTTTACGCAAAAGCCTTTAACTGTGGTTTATATTTGCAAAACCTGCATAATGTTACGGTACCCCAATAGTAGATTGTTTGTTTAATAATGACGTTTTTTGTTGTATGATTACTTTCGTGTTAACCAAATTGCAAGTATTTTTAATGCAAGTATATTCAATGTTCAGAAAACCCAAGGCAAATATCTGAAAAGCCTTTCATTGAAATATTATTATCTCGTAAGATCTAATTAACTCCATTCAAAAGTATAATACTCAGACTATTGTATACTTAGAACTCACCACATTTTTACATAAAATTATTTAATGAAGTATTTTATATTCACAAAACAACGTTAATTTCGGCGTTTCATAAACATTTTCGAAAAAAAGGCACGGGAGCTAGCTAGCAACTTCGTCCATAAAACTAGTTGATAACAAAGAGGTAAAAATCTTATTAATTTAGAGACACGTGTTTCATAGATCTGTGTGAGAGAGAGAGAGAGAGAGAGAGAGAGAGAGAGAGAGAGAGAGAGAGAGAATATTGAATGTGATGTACTGACCTAAATTAGATATTGTAAATTTATATGCCTTGATTCCTCCATAAACGGATGGAATTTCTGTCACCGAATTATAAGGAAACTTGTGCGTTTGCCCATTTGGTGTAATAGTAATGGTCATAACCTGAAGTTACATGCTGTTAATGATAATACGTATAGGATAAGAAAAGATCGTTCTTAACATGGGCATCCAGCCAACTCTTGAAAAAAAGCTGTTAGCAATTTATCAAGTGAAGATTCGTTTGCTTTATTGAAATGAAAGCTTTGATTAAAAAAAAAAAAAAAAAAAGACTCGTTCATTAACATTTACAAATGGAAAATTCTCATGTTTGCGTAAACAAATATGCCTGTATAATATCAAATTATATATATTTTTTATATATATTTGAAGAAAGATATTGGGGAAATGAATTAATTAAGGAAAAAATTTAAAATCAATTTAATCTGAAAATAATTTGGAATTGCTTATCTGAGCAACATCGACCAAGTTACCGTTTTTCATATTTGCTTAAGAAATCAGGAATTCCCTATAAACGTGTAAAGTGAATGCTCTCTCTCTCTCTCTCTCTCTCTCTCTCTCTCTCTCTCTCTCTCTAATGTAACTCTTCCTTAGTGGTTAATAAACATTTTAAATTTCTTTATTTTCACCAGTTTTATTCGAGCTTGAACTCACTATTGACAGAATGCTTCCCATCCCTTCGGCCTCCTGGTAATGTTTGCCTATGGTAATGTTTGCCTAGCATTCGCATGACAGCAGATCGATCCCAACCCGGGACCGTGAGTTTAAGCCTTTTAATGGGGAGACCACCAGAGTCGGGGATTGGTCTTGCCCAGCTGACGTTCTGGTGATCATCTATTCTGATTAAACAGGAACTGAAAACAGATACATTTAATGTCAACCTTCATGAATTAAGAAGTCAATTCTTTCCATATCGTTGGGAGTTCTCTTTCCAGGCCATCCACACTGATAACTACATTTCATGATTGGAAAACAATCATATAACAATCACTCTCATTCACTTTTACGTCGACGAGGAAATTAAAGATTTTCCAGTGGAAACACATTCGATGAATATTAAGTAGCAAGGAGAGATCTTTAAGGCATAAATGCTGATTCACTTGGAAAGGTGTGACGGTTTGTCCTTAGTAGGAGAATAAAGCACTAAATTGGCATTGCAATCTTCAATATGTCCCATCATCACTTGCAAATATCTCCTACATCATAAAGAGCAACGTGTCTGGCTATATATATATATATATATATATATATATATATATTTAAATCTTTCCTGTCACACTCAGTGGCATTGCCAGACGTATGACTAATAGGTCGTTCCCCGTCCCTCGGGTAAGGGGTAGACGGAGTAGTCATACCTTAGTGAGATGGGGCACCCCAAGGGAAACTACGAATTCCCTTGAAATTGCCAAAACTGCCGTGTTATGGTTTGGTAAGCGAGAGCGGTTGGAAAGGGTTGAATGTATGTTTGTGTGCATGGACATATCTCTCTAATGATTTAGCTGTTGTTGTGACGGGTCGCGCACACTAGTGCTAAATATTGACCTTGGGATGATCTTGCCAGGGGGCCACACCAGCTTAAACGCCAATTACGTTTTGCATTCCTAGGTGGTCACCTATACAAGTAAAACGCGATTCTGATGTACAATCATAGGTAAAAATTCGCATTGGAAGGTGCACGAAAGAATGGTGAGAAGATGCTAATCTCTCATGAAGTATTGATTACAAATATAATGAACTTATGCTGTTGAAAAGATGCTGATGTGTAGCAATTATTAACTGTCTAGTTGATAATTGCTCTGCTAATTCCATATTTGACTATCGTATATGGCCTCATAGCTTTTTTCCTTCAACATTTTCTGTAGAATATTAGAAACTACAAATGAGTCTTTCTCCTTTTTCTCTTATTGATAAAAGCATAGCCGCTTTTAGGAGCAGCTTAAATAATTAAAGATATTAAGGCATTCAAAAGGAAACTGAAGATTATCTTATTCTGCGAGTGTTTTGACAGTGATGATCGAACAGTAAGCGAACAATACACATTCTGAAATGTTAAATGCTCCCGAATGAACATCATCAAACGAACGTGGAGGTCCTATAAAGAGAAAGTTTCCCCTGCTGTACTTTACCAGAGAAGCATCCCTTAAATCAAACCAAACCAATCAAAATTGTTTAAGAAATAAAGAATGAGAAAAAGAATTCGATATTTTGATAGCGTATGATATGAAACATTCGTCAAACTGATTAACTCTCGAGTTCGTGATCTCTGCACTGTATCTGGTGAAAATTCTATCCGATTTCTTGAAATAAAATGTAAAAGAAAAAAAAAAGCATCGCAATCGGTTAGTGCAACAGTTCACCTTATGCAGTGCATGGTATGCGTTATTAAGGGATTTTTTCCATTATTGCTTTGGCCTCAACTGCACCCACTTTTAAAGATTCTACTCTGTACCTCCGTGCCCGCTTTCTATCATCCTTCTAGCTTCCCAGCCTCCTTTGACTTTTGCTTCCTGTGTAACTTCTGGGTCTTAACCCCCAGTTTACGTGCACCTGGGAACTAAATGGCTTCAGAGAGAGAGGACATGTAGAGGATAATATGGAGAGAAGAAGTTTGGTGTAAGAGGATGCCTTTGATAGAAGGCA
Organism: Palaemon carinicauda; assembly: GCF_036898095.1. NCBI lineage: Eukaryota > Metazoa > Arthropoda > Malacostraca > Decapoda > Palaemonidae > Palaemon > Palaemon carinicauda. The sequence continues at coordinate 140,156,206 of NC_090727.1, read as the reverse complement.
TTGGAGAGGGCGCACCAGGCAACCGACCCCTTAATATATGGATAACGGTGGAAAAGAATAATAATAAATGGCACAACCCCAGTACAACGTCACTTTATCAAATTAGAACATCCAATCCAAGAAGAGAAAACTTAAAATCTGGTTGTTTATACAAAATTAGGAAATGATAATTATTAGGAAATGGTTTATTCTATATAAACAATAAGAGTCAGTATTTGTTGAAAATCTTCATACAAAGTCAAATGGCATCCGCTCACGAGATGAAAGGAATAAACAGCACGAGGTTTTAAGCAACTCCCAAAAGAATCTTCCAAAACAATTTCTTATTCTATTTAGGAAAGCTTATTAACATGCCATCAAAGTATGTCTGCCAGCAAATTGCATTTGCCCCGAGAAAATGTGCAATTAAGTTTCCAGGTGAATCGACCATTTTATCTAGGTCTGTATTGACATGAAGTGTTGAATCTGTTTTTCAATCTTATTTATTTAGTAACTGTAACCCACTTTACGAGGATACATTAAAACTGTAACTCACTTTACGAGGATACCTAAAAACAGTCCTGGTTTGGCCTAAAATATTAGGCAGGGTTTATCATGATTTATAGTCAGTAAAATATGGACAGTCTTTACACTATTCGATTCCCTTTAAAGGTGATACTGTTTCTAGCATTTTGGCATTTTTATAGAGAGAGAGAGAGAGAGAGAGAGAGAGAGAGAGAGAGAGAGAGAGAGAAATGGGATTTGCTCCAGTGAATAAGATTTACCGACTGAGATAAAAACCGTCAGGGAATATCCTTATTGCTATATATATTTATATATCTTTATAGAAGTTTCTGAATGAAATTGTATTTCCTCTTATTTTTTGCTTCTTTATTAGACTGTTTATATCACATTACATTTATCCGGCGTTGGCACGATGACCTCCTCCGTCTTGGAGGAATTCAAAGAGAAACCAACTAAAACTTTCTTTTGATATTTATCTTAACCTTCGACCCCTTCAGCCACCCCATCCCCCCATTCCCCCTTTCAGACCCCTTCCATCATCTCGACAGACCTCCCAGGACCTCTTGTGACCACCCTCCGTTTTTCAAGAGTTTTATTTATTTCGTTCTTCTCTGAACCTTTACGATAAAGGAGATTGTGAACGACCAAACCTAAAAGAAAACAGAATGAAAAGTCCTTTATAATACTGGTATTAAGACCTGTCTCTTCTAAGCTGTCTAAAAGAGTCCCATATCAGACCATTGTATTATACTTACATCATTGGCATTGTAGGCAATTTTTCAGGGATAATGAATGTTCACATCGAGGCATCTAACATATCGTAGGCTAACTTGTAATCTTTAACTAATGATTTTCCCCTATTTTATTTTTCTTTTATTGTTAACCAAATATGTATGAATCCAAACATGCATTCACATTCAGAGAAACAGATATATATATATATATATATATATAATATATATATATAATATATATATATATATATATATATATATATTATATTTTTGCAAAGCTGGTTTAGTGTAGAGTAAATATTCTATTCATGTATTTTATTTTGGTATTTAAGAGGTATATAGCCAGCTCGTAAGGTGACTTCCTCTCTTGTAGGTTTAAGTAATTGTATGTAAATTACGTAAGACTTTTGTTGTTCATTTCATTGTGTTTTTTTTCATTTTATTCAGTTTATGTAAATTTACCTCATTTTCAAGAATTAGCATTTTAATTCACGTACTTTGTTATAAAATCTGATTTAATCTCGAATAAGTGTGCTGTACGAACCATACGAGTTATGAGCGATGGCCTATGTAATTTTTTCGTGTTTACCAGGTATTGCGTCATGTTGTGAGAGATTACGCAATTGTTATATTTCTACATCTTTAGAATGTTCTTGAAAACACCAGAGTTAGTTTTATCTTTTTTCATATTTCGAGGAGGTAGGTGGGCAGAGTTAGCTGAGAGAGTTGTCTCGCTTGGTGCTTTGGAACTTGTCTACTAATAGACTCAGATGGAAACCTTGGTGCCGCTAGGCCCTCCCCCTAGAAGGATCTAGAATAATCAAGTCAATATATACACACCCCCAGAAATGCATAGCAGCAGAAGAGATCTAACCTATTCCTTTGTAAGAGCGAAAGTTCGCCTGTCTCTCGCAAGTCTCTTGAGTGCGTGCCCTCTCGAAAGTGAATAATTTTTTATCCAACATATATTGTGTGTTGTGTGTTCAAACATTGATAACTCCATTCAAAGCTATTTCATGAATATTGCGTTACTGTAAGTGTGGGTTTAGTATAAATTTTTGTAACTGGCCTGGTGAGATTTAGGTGAAAACAGTGAAGTGTATATATTTTGGCTTAAATGTTCGATTACCTCGTGTGATCCAAAACACGTAAGCATATCAGTAACTTTTATGTAAAGTTCATTAAGAGTTTAAGCATTAGAGTGTTAAAGGTTAACTATTGCCATTAATTATCAAGATAAAATATTTTTTATAAATTAATTTCCAGTGAAAAAAATGATTGTATAATTTTCATAAGTATCTTTTTTTTTTGTCTTAGTCTAAGGTTTTGTTCAGATTTAGTATTTCGAATGATTCATTTTAGTGATAATTTTCTGTATCAATGTTGTAAATTTTATAGAATATATTTATTTTTGTAAAGTGTGTATTATTTCGATCACCAGTATTTCTTAGAGGGCTCTCTCATAATCCCTGACTAAGAATCGAAGTAAGAGGTTGTATTGAATAGTTCATGTAATTGATAACTCAGTTTTGTTTTGAATGTACTTAAGAGACATTTAGATATTCAGTGTTTTTTATATATATATTGCCGTCTGGAAGTTGCATAATTTATCAGCAGAGCTCGGGTATTATTTAAGTGATACAGATTTATGTAAAAGGAAACAGGTGAGTTTGGAACTCGGAAGGTTATGTAATTTGGCCTCCGTAACATATAATAATATATATTAGGGTATAATCTAAACGAGGTTTTAAGCAATTCCGAAAAGAAACTTCCAAAACAATTTCTTATTCTATTTAGGAAAGCTTATTAACATGCCATCAAAGTATATTTGCGAGCAAATTGCATTTGCCCCGAGAAAATGCGCAATTAAGTTTCGAGGTGAGTCGACCATTTTACTTCGGTCTATATTGACATGAAGCGTTGAATCTGTTTTTCAACCTTATTTATTTAGTAACTGTAACTCACTTCACGAGGATACATAAAAACTGTAACTCACTTTACGAGGATACATTAAAAACAGTCCTGGTTTGGCCTGAAATGTTAGGCAGAGTTTATCATGATTTATAGTCAGTGAAATATGGACAGTCTTTAAAATATTCCATTCTCTTCAAAGGTGATATTATTTCCAGAATTTTGGCTTCTAGGATTTTGGCTTTTGAGAGAGAGAGAGAGAGAGAGAGAGAGAGAGAGAGAGAGAGAGAGAGAGAAAGGGGATTTGCTCCAGTGAGTAAGATAAAATCCGTTAGGGAATATTATTGCTATATATATATATTTATATATTTTTTTTTACAGAATTTCTCTGAAAGAAATTGTATTTCCTCTTATTTTTTTCCTCTTTATGAGACTTTATATCACATTACATTTATCCGGTGTTGGCATGATGACCTCCTCCGTCTTGGAGGAATTCAAAGAGAAACCAACTAAAACTTTCTTTTGATATTTATCTTGACCTTCGACCCCTTCAGCCACCCCCCCCCCCCTCCACCCTTCAGACCCCTTCCATCATCTCCACAGACCTACCAGGACCTCTTGTGAACACTCTCCGTTTCTCAAGGGTTTTATTTATTTCGTTCTTCTCTGAACCTTTACGAGAAAGGGGATTGTGAACGACCAATCCTGAAAGAAAATGGAATGAAATGTTCTTTTGGAGAATGGTGTTTTGACCTGATCTTTCTAACCCGTGTCTAGAATAGGCCTATATCAGGCCATTATATTGTACTTACATCATTGTCATTGTGGATATTTTTTCAAGGAAAATGAATGTTCACATCTAGGCATCTACAATATCATAGACTAACTTGTAATCTTTAACTAGTGATTTTGCATTATTTTGTTTTTCTTTTATTGTTAACCAAGTATGTATGGATACAAACATGCACTCACACTCAGACAGACAGATATATGTACACACACACACACACATATGTATATATATATATATATATATATATGTTTATAAAAATATTATATTCATGTATTTTATTTTTGTATTTAAAAGGTATATAGCCAGCTCGTAAGGTGACTTCCTCTCTTGTAGGTTTAAGTTATTGTATGTAAATTACGTAAGACCTTAGTTGTTCATTTAATTGTATTTTTAATTTTATTCAGTATATTTAAATTTACTTTATTTTTAAGAATTAACTTTTTATTTCACACATTTCGTTACGGAGTCTTATGTAAACTCCATTAAGTGTGCTGTACGAACCATACCAGGTATGAACAAGAGCTTATGTAATTTTTTTGGGTTTACCAGGTATTGCGTCATGTTGGTGAGAGATTTTGCAATTTTTATATTTCCACGTCTTTAGAATGTTCTTGAAAACCCCAGAGTTAGTTTTATCTTCTTTATTTCATGTTTCGAGGAGGTAGGTTGGCGGAGTTAGCTGAGAGAGAATTGCCTCGGTAGGTGCTTGGGAACTCGTCTACTAATAGACTTAGATGGCAACCTTGGCGCCGCTAGACCCTCCCCTAAGCTTCTAGACCCCCTGATTTAGAAGGATCTAGAATAATTAGGTCAAGATATATATATATATATATATATATATATATATATATATATATATATATATATACATACATACATATATACGCTCCCAGAAATGCATAGCAGCGGAAGAGATCCAGCCTATCCTTTTGTAAGAGCCAAAGTTCGCCTCTCTCTCGGAAATGCCTCGAGTGTGTACTCTCTCAAGAGTGAATAATTTTTTATCCAACATATATGTGTAGTGTGTTCAAGCATTGATAACTCAATTGAAAGATATTTTATGAGTATTGCGGTAATGTAAGTACGGGTTTAGTATAAATTTTTTTAACTGGCCTGATGAGATTTAAGTGAAAACAGTGAAGTGTATTTATTTTGGCTTAACTGTTCGATTACCTCCTGTGATCTAAAACGTAAGCGTATCAGTAACTTTTATTTAAAGTTCATTAAAAGTTTAATCATTAGAGTGTTAAAGGTTAACTATTATCATTAATTATGAAGATTAAATAGTTTTTATGAATTAATTTCCACTGAAACAAGTGATTGTATAACTTTCATAAGTATCTTTTTCTCGTCTTAGTCTAAGGATTTTTTCAGATTAAATATATATTTCGAGTGATTCGTTTTAGTGATAATTTTCTGTATAAATATTGTCAATTTTCATAAAATATATTTATTTTTGTAAAGTTTGTATTATTTCGATCACCAGTATTTCTTACAGAGCTCTCTCGTAATCCATAATTAAGAACCTAAGAAAGAAGTTGTTTTGAATAGTTCAAATAAATATTAACTCAGTTTTGTTTTGAGTGTACTTAAGAGACCTTTGGATATTCAGTGTTTTATATATATATATATATATATATATATGTATATATATATATATATATATATATATATATATATTTCCGTGTGGAAGTTGCATAATTTCTCAGCAGCGCTTGGGTATTATTCAAGTGAAACAGATTTATGAAGAAACAAATAGGTGAGTTTGGAACTCTGGAGGCTATGTAATTTGGCAGCCGTAATATATAATAATATATATTAGAGTATAATCTTAACGAGGTTTTAAGTAACTCCGAATAGAAACTTCCAAAACCATTTCTTATTCTATTTAGGAAAGCTTATTAACATGCCATCAAAGTATATCTGCGAGCAAATTGCATTTGCCAGAGAAAATGCGCAATTAAGTTTCGAGGTGAGTCGACCATTTTACTTCGGTCTATATTGACATGAAGCGTTGAATCTGTTTTTCAATCTTATTTATTTAGTAACTGTAACTCACTTTACGAGGATACATTAAAACTGTAACTCACTTTACTAGGATACCTAAAAACAGTCCTGGTTTGGCCTAAAATGTTAGGCGGGGTTTATCATGATTAATTGTCAGTAAAATATGGACAGTCTGTACACTATTCGATTCCCTTTAAAGGTGATATTGTTTCCAGGATTTTGGCACTTTTATAGAGAGAGAGAGAGAGAGAGAGAGAGAGAGAGAGAGAGACGGGATATGCTCCAGTGAATAAGATTTACCGACTGAGATAAAAACCGTCAGGGAATATCCTTATTGCTAAATATATTTATATATCTTTTTTTATAGAAGTTCCTGAAAGAAATTGTATTTCCTTTTATTTTTCTCCTCTTTATGAGACTGTTTATATCACATTACATTTATCCGGTGTTGGCACGATGACCTCCTCCGTCTTGGAGAAATTCAAAGAGAAACCAACTAAAACTTTCTTTTGATATTTATCCTGACCTTCGACCCCTTCACCCACCCACCCCCCTTCATACCCCTTCCATCATCTCGACAGACCTACCAGGACCTCTTGTGACCACCCTCCGTTCCTCAAGAGGTTTATTTATTTCGTTCTCTGAACCTTTACGAGGAAGGTGATTGTGAACGACCAAACCTGAAAGAAAACGGAATGAAAAGTCCTTTATAAGAATGGTATTAAGACCTGTCTCTTCTAAGCTGTCTAAAAGAGTCCTATATCAGACCATTGTATTACACTTACATCATTGCCATTGTAGGCATTTTTTTTCAGGGATAATGAATGTTCACATCGAGGCATCTACCATATCGTATGCTAACTTGTAATCTTTAACTTGTGTTTTTCCCTTATTTTTTTTTTTATTGTTAACTGAATATGTATGAATCCAAACATGCATTCACACTCAGAGAGACATACATATATATATTATATATATATATATATATATATATATATATATATACATACATATTATATTCTTACGAAGCAGGTTTAGTGTAGAGTAAATATTTTATTCGTGTATTTTATTTTGGTATTTAAGAGGTATATAGCCAGCTCGTAAGGTGACTTCCTCTCTTGTAGGTTTAAGTAATTGTATGTAAATTACGTAAGACTGGTTGTTCATTTCATTGTATTTTTTCATTTTATTCAGTATATGTAAATTTACTTTATTTTCAAGAATTAGCTTTTTAATTCACGTATTCTGTTTCGAAATCTGAATTAATCTCTAATAAGTGTGCTGTACGAACCATACGAGTTATGAACGATGACTTATGTAATTTTTTCGTATTTACCAGGAATTGTGTCATGTTGGGGAGAGATTACACAATTGTTATATTTCCACATCTTCAGAATGTTCTTGAAAACACCAGAGTTAGTTTTATCTTTTTTCATGTTTTGAGGAGGTAGGTGGGCGGAGTTAGCCGAGAGCGAGTTTTTTTTGCTTGGTGCTTTGTAATTCGTCTACTAATAGACTCGGATGGCAACCTTGGCGCCGCTAGACCCTCCCCCTAAGCTTTTAGACCCCCTGACGTAGAAGGATCTAGAATAATCAAGTCAATATATACACACCCCCAGAAATGCATAGCAGCAGAAGAGATCCAGCCTATTCCTTTGTAAGAGCGAAAGTTCGCCTCTCTCTCGCAAGTGGCTTGAGTACGTGCCCTCTCGAAAGTGAATAATTTTTTGTCCAACATATATCGTGTGTTGTGTGTTCAAACATTGATAACTCCATTGAAAGCTATTTCATGAGTATTGCGTTACTGTAAGTGTGGGTTTAGTATAAATTTTTGTAACTGGCCTGGTGAGATTTAGGTGAAAACAGTGGTGTATATATTTTGGCTTAAATGTTCGATTACCGCGTGTGATCCAAAACACGTAAGCGCATCAGTAACTTTTATGTAAAGTTCATATAGAGTTTAAGCATTAAGAGTGTTAAAGGTTGACTATTGCCATTAATTATGAAGATTAAATATTTCTTATAAATTAATTTCCAGTGAAACAAATGATTGTATAATTTTCATAAGTATCTTTTTTTTATCTTAGTCTAAACTTTTGTTCAGACTTAGTATTTCGAATGATTCATTTTAGTGATAATTTTCTGTATCAATGTTGTAAATTTTATAGAATATATTTATTTTTGTAAAGTGTGTATTATTTCGATCACCAGTATTTCTTAGAGGGCTCTCTCATAATCCCTGACTAAGAATCGAAGTAAGAGGTTGTATTGAATACTTCAAGTAATTGATAACTCAGTTTTGTTTTGAATATAGAGACATTAGGATATTCAGTGTTATATATATATACATACATACATACATACATACATACATACATACATACATACATATATATATATATATATATATATATATATATATATATATATATATTACCGTGTGGAAGTTGCATAATTTATCAGAGCTCGGGTATTATTCAAGTGAAACAGATTTATGTGAAAGGAAACAGGTGAGTTTGGAACTCGGAAGGTTATGTAATTTGACGTCCGTAACATATAATAATATATATTAGGGTATAATCTAAACGAGGTTTTAAGCAATTCCGAAAAGAAACTTCCAAAACAATTTCTTATTCTATTTAGGAAAGCTTATTAACATGCCATCAAAGTATATTTGCGAGCAAATTGCATTTGCCCCGAGAAAATGCGCAATTAAGTTTCAAGGTGAGTCGACCATTTTACTTCGGTCTATATTGACATGAAGCGTTGAATCTGTTTTTCAACCTTATTTATTTAGTGACTGTAACTCACTTTACGAGGATACCTAAACAACAGTCCTGGTTTGGACTGAAATGTTAGGCAGAGTTTATCATGTTTTATAGTCAGTAAAATATAGACAGTCTTTAAAATATTCCATTCCCTTCAAAGGTGATATTATTTCTAGGATTTTGGCTTCTAGGGTTTTGGCTTTTGAGAGAGAGAGAGAGAGAGAGAGAGAGAGAGAGAGAGAGAGAGAGAGAGAGAGAGAGAGATGGGATTTGCTCCAGTGAATAAGATTTACCGACTGAGATAAAAACCGTTAGGGAATATCCTTATTGCTATATATATTTATATATCTTTTTTTTACAGAATTTCTCTGAAAGAAAATGTATTTCCTCTTATTTTTCTCCTCTTTATGAGACTGTTTATATCACATTACATTTATCCTGTGTTGGCACGATGACCTCCGTCTTGGAGGAATTCAAAGAGAAACCAACTAAAACTTTCTTTTTATATTTATCTTGACCTTCGACCCCTTCAGCCACCCAGCCCCCCACCCTTCAGACCCCTTCCCCCATCTCCACAGACCTACCAGGACCTCTTGTGACCACCCTCCGTTTCTCAAGAGTTTTATTTATTTCGTTCTTCTCTGAACCTTTACGAGAAAGGGGATTGTGAACGACCAAACCTGAAAGAAAAACGAATGAAAAGTCCTAATGGAGAATGGTGTTAGGACCTGTCTCTTGTAAGATATGTCTAATAGAGGCCTATATCAGATCATTATATACTTACATCATTGTCATTGTGGGCATTTTCTTGGTGATAATGAATGTTCACATTGAGGCATCTACCATATATTATACCAATTTATAATTTTCAACTAATGATTTTACTTTATTTTATTCCTCTTCTATTTTTAACCAAATACGTTTAAATGCAATCATGCACTCACACTCAGACAAATAAACACACACACATATAAATATGTATATATTTATGTATATATATATATATATATATATATATATACATATATATATATATATATATATATATATATATATATATATATATATATATATATGTCTTACTTATAACTGTAATCGAACAGTTTAACATGTTTTTTCAAAAAGGCCCATAAAAGAAACACAGGAAATATGAATAAATCACACTATATTTCGGTCAATAAACATCGACCCTCTTCAGGATGTAAAGTAAAAATGAGGAGTACAGTGGAGAGTGGCGGTTTATATATGAAAGCAAAAGGGTGTGTTCAATTGTTCTATAGTTGTTATAATTGCTGGAAGGATTAGCCAAATTTAATTACATATATATATATATATAAACATATATATATATATATATATATATGTATATATATATATATATATATATATATATATATATATATATATATATATATTAGGGAATATTCTGGACAAGGTTTTAAGCAACTCCAAACAAAAACCTGCCAAACAATTTCTTATTCTATTTAGGAAAGCTTATTAACATGCCATCAAAGTATGTCTGCGAGCAAATTGCATTTTCCCCGAGAAAATGTGCAATTAAGTTTCCAGGTGAATCGACCATTTCATCTCGGTCTGTATTGACATGAAGTGTTGAATCTGTTTTTTCAATCTTATTTATTTAGTAACTGTAACTCACTTTACGAGGATACCTAAAAACAGTCCTGGTTTGGCCTAAAATGTTAGGCAGGGTTTATCATGATTTATAGTCAGTAAACTATGGAGTCTTTAAGATATTCCATTCCCTTCAAAGGTGATATTATTTCTAGGATTTTGGCTTGAGAGAGAGAGAGAGAGAGAGAGAGAGAGAGAGAGAGAGAGAGAGAGAGAGAGAGAGAGAGAGAGGAGAGAGAGAGAGAAATGGGATTTGCCCCACTGAATAAGATTTACCGACTGAGATAAAAACCATTAGGGAATATCATTATTGCTATATATATTTATATATCTTTTTTTTACAGATTTTCTCTGAAAGAAATTGTATTTCCTCCTATTTTTCTCCTCTTTATAAGACTGTTTATATCACATTACATTTATCCGGCGTTGGCACGATGACCTCCTCCGTCTTGGAGGAATTCAAAGAGAAACCAACTAAAACTTTCTTTTGATATTTATCTTGACCCTCGACCCCTTCAGCCACCCCCCCCCCTCCACCCTTCAGACCCCTTCCATCATCCCCACAGACCTACCAGGACCTCTTGTGAACACTCTCCGTTTCTCAAGGGTTTTATTTATTTCGTTCTTCTCTGAACCTTTACGAGAAAGGGGATTGTGAACGACCAAACCTGAAAGAAAACAGAATGAAATGTTCTTTTGGAGAATGGTGTTTTGACCTGATCTTTCTAACTCGTGTCTAAAATAGGCCTATATCAGGCCATTATATTGTACTTACATCATTGTCATTGTGGATATTTTTTTCAGGGAAAATGAATGTTCACATCTAGGCATCTACCATATCGTAGACTAACTTTTAATCTTTAACTAGTGATTTTCCCCTATTTTCTTTTTCTTTTTCTTTTATTGTTAACCAAGTATGTATGGATACAAACATGCACTCACACTCAGACAGACAGATATATGTACACACACAATATATATATATATATATGTATATAAATTTATATATATACATATATATATATATATATATATATATATATATATATATATATATATATATATATTTTATGAAAATATTTTATTCATGTATTTTATTTTTTTATTTAAAAGGTATATAGCCAGCTCGTAAGGTGACTTCCTCTCTGGTAGGTTTAAGTAATTGTATGTAAATTACGTAAGACTTTAGTTGTTCATTTAATTGTATTTTAAATTTTATGCAGTATATGTAAATTTACTTTATTTTTAAGAATTAACTTTTTATTCCACATATTTTTTTACGGAGTCTTATGTAAACTCCATTAAGTGTGCTGTACAAACCATACCAGGTATGAACAAGAGCTTATGTAATTTTTTTTGTGTTTACCAGGTATTGCGTCATGTTGGTGAGAGATTTTGCAATTTTTATATTTCCACGTCTTTAGAATGTTCTTGAAAACCCCAGAGTTAGTTTTATCTTCTTTATTTCATGTTTCGAGGAGGTAAGTGGGCGAAGTTAGCTGAGAGAGAGTTGCCTCGGTAGGTGCTTGGGAACTCATCTACTAATAGACTTAGATGGCAACCTTGGCGCCGCTAGACCCTCCCCCTAAGCTTCTAGACCCCGTGACCTAGAAGGATCTAGAATAATTAGGTCAAGATATATATATATATATATATATATATATATATATATATATATATATATATATATATATATATATATATATATATATATACACATATATATATATATCCAGCCTATCCTTTTGTAAGAGCCAAAGTTCGCCTCTCTCTCGAAAATGCCTCGAGTGTGTACTCTCTCAAGAGTGAATAATTTTTTATCCAACATATATCGTGTGTAGTGTGTTCAAGCATTGATAACTCAATTGAAAGATATTTTATGAGTATTGCGTTACTGTAAGTACGAGTTTATTATAGATTTTTGTAACTGGCCTGATGAGATTTAGGTGAAAACAGCGAAGTGTATTTATTTTGGCTTAACTGTTCGATTACCTCTTGTGATCCAAAACGTAAGCGTATCAGTAACTTTTATGTAAAGTTCATTAAAAGTTTAATCATTAGTGTGTGTTAAAGGTTAACTATTGTCATTATTATGAAGATTGAATAGTTTTTATAAATTAATTTCCACTGAAACAAGTGATTGTATAACTTTCATAAGTATCTTTTTCTTGTCTTAGTCTAAGGATTTTTTCAGATTAAATATATATTTCGAGTGATTCATTTTAGTGATAATTTTATGTATAAATGTTGTCAATTTTCATAAAATGTATTTATTTTTGTAAAGTTTGTATTATTTCGATCACCAGTATTTCTTACAGAGCTCCCTCGTAATCCCTGACTAAGAATCGAAGAGAGAAGTTGTTTTGAATAGTTCAAGTAATTA
>NC_090727.1:140128474-140140974 GCF_036898095.1 Palaemon carinicauda | reverse complement strand
TTGGTGATGAGCCAGGTAGGCAACGTAGGACCTGACGTGGACTTCCGAGGATGCTTTAGGAAACGCTCGTGTGGTGTACAATTAGTTGACGTACATAGCAGGGAACGGATAGAGTGAAGTGCATCTGGGAGGACAACTTCCCATTTCGAGACATCAAGATTCCTTGTTCTGAGAGCTAACCGAATGGTTTTCCATATGATTCCATTGTACCTCTCCACCTGGCTATTGCCCCTTGGGTTGTAGGGCGTACTGCGACTGGTAGCCACTCCTTTCTCTAGTAAGAATTTCTTCAGTTCTTCTGACATGAAAGAGGCTCCCCTGTCTGAGTGTACGTATGCTGGCATTCGGAATAGTGCAAACAGTTGTACCAAACACCCGATGATAGCACCAGCAGTCATGTCTGAACAAAGGAACGCAAAAGGGAACCGTGAGAATTCGTCAATGACTGTGAGCAAGTATCTGTTTTTCGACTGTGACGGAAGGGGCCCCTTAAAATCCAAGTTCAATCTCTCGTATGGCTGAGTAGCTTTCACCAGATGGCCATCATCAGGCTTATAGAACTGAGGTTTGACAGTAGAGCAGATTGGACAAGAAGCAGTAATCTTCTTTACATCCTCAACAGAATAAGCCAGGTTCCGAACTCGGATGAAATGCACCATCCTTGACACTCCAGGATGACATAGACTTTCATGCAGTTGTTTGAGTTTGTCTGTAGCTACAGCACCACAGACACGCGAGAGAGCATCTGCAGGAATATTTTCCGTACCTGGACGATACACTATATCGTAGTGGTAGCATGACAGTTCAATGCGCCACCTGGCTATCTTGTCGTTCTTGATTTTGCTTGAAGATCTTGTGTCGAACATGAATGTTACACTTCGCTGATCAGTAATCAGCTTAAAGTGATGACCAATTAGGTAATGCTTCCACTTTCTGAGGGCCTCAACTATGGCATAAGCTTCTTTCTCTACTGAAGAATGCCTTTGTTCACTGTCAGAGAGAGTGCGAGAGAAGAACGCTACAGGACGTCCATTCTGAGTGAGAGTAGCGGCAATGGCATGGTCTGAGGCATCTGCTTCGACTGTGAAAGGGGATGTAGGATCAATGGCTTGCACCACGGACTTCGCAATTTCATTCTTCAATTTCTCAAAAGTCAGAGAAGCTTCAAAAGACAATAGGAATCTCGTGGAGTATGAAAGAGGCCGGACTTTCTCAGAGAAGTTGGGTATCCATCGTGAGTAATGAGCAAGCAACCCCAACATTCTCCGAAGAGAGGCAGTATCCTTGGGAAGGGGTAGACTCAAGAGAGGCTGCAGTCGTTCTGGATCAGGTCTGATCTCCGTCCTTTATAGAGTATCCCAGAAGGTTTATAGACTGTGTCCTGAAATCACACTTGTCATGATCAAATGTGAGGTTGTAATCCCTCGCCACGTTCAAGAAATGATTTAGGTTTTTGTCATGCTCCTCTTCCGTCTCTCCACATACAGTCATATTGTCCACATAAGCAAATGCCCCTTCCACCTTTTCTTTTGCAAGGATCTGATCCACAACTCGGTGGAAAGCGGCCACTCCGTTCTTCACACCAAATGGGATTCGATTGAACTCCTACAGCTTTCCACTCGCCTCAAAAGCAGTGTACAACTTTTCGTCTTCTCTTATTGGCACTTGGTGGTAGGCGCTCTTCAGGTCCAAGGTGCTAAACACTTTATATCTTGAGACATTGTTCACTGTTTCATCGATCCGAGGCAAAGGGTAAGCATCCAGCTCAGTAAACCTGTTTATAGTTTGTGAATAATCAATCACCATTCTCTTCCTGTGATTGTGCCCTGCAGTGATTAGCACCTGGGCCCTCCATGGAGACTGGCTGGGTCTTATTATTCCTTTTTGTAGCATTCTACCAATTTCAGTTTTGACAAATTCCTTATCAGCCTGAGAGTAATGTCTCGACTTTGCAGCAATGGGTCTGCAGTCTGCTGTCAGATTGCTGAAGAGTGCGGGCGCAACCAACTTCACTGCTGCCAGCCCACATATCTTGAGTGGTGGGCGTGCTCCTCCAAAAGCCATTTCTAGAGCAGAATGATTCTTCAAGAATTCATGCCCCAAAATTACATCACTACACAGGGCTGGCAGCACTTTGAGTTTTATACTAGGATAAATTTGTCCTTGCAGCTCCACATCCACACAACAAAGACCTAAGACTTTAGACGAGAGAGACGCATCAGCCATGGAGACGTGCCCGTTGTCAGGAAGTATGATTAGGTTGTTTTCTTTAGCAATCTTCTAACTCACAAAATTTTCCGAGCTTCCTGTATCAATAAGTGCATTAACAGGGAGACCATTAACTTTCAAACAACTCAAAGATTTACTAAGACTACTAGGCGCAGCCCCTGACACAGTAGCCAGTGTTGCTGCCGAATATTTAGTTTTACCAGCAGAGGTATCTCCTACCGGTTTCCCTGACCTACACACTTTTGCATAATGTCCTTGTTTCTTACACTTTAGACATAAAGCTTCCCTAGCAGGACATTTGAACCGAGGGTGCCGTTTCAAACCACAGAAAAAACACTGATTGGCACCAGTAGTGGTGGCAAGATGAGCAGTTTCATCACTACTTTCTAAACACACTGAATCACCTGACTGACTTTGTGGCTGAGGTACAGCTGCAGTAACTGGCTCAACAGTAGTATAAGAAGCAGAATGTTTCTGAGCCATCTCTAAAGTGCATGCCTGTTCATAAGCAGTTTGCAAGTTAAGAGTTATATTTTCGAGTAGTCTTTGACGAATGGCACCAGAAGAAAGTCCATTGATGAATGCATCTCTAACATAGTTATCACACGCCTGCTCTGCCGACACTGCTTTGAACTGACAGTCTTTTGCTAGGAGCTTCAGAGCTTGGAGAAACTGGTCTAGAGACTCACCTGACCCCTGCCTACGTGTGGCCAGGACATACCTAGCAAATGCCTCGTTTCTAGGTTTTACATAGTGATGTCAGTGCTTTCTCAGCCTTATCATAAGTGTCACAGTCTGTTATGTAGTCGTACACTTGAGGAGCAACGTAGTTGGTGAGTAGGATTAGTTTGTCTGCACTGGGAGATGTCTTCTGTACTGCTTGGTAGAAGTTGTTGAATGTCCTCAGCCAGTGCGTCCACTCCTTAGCAGCGGTGGCAGAATCCGGGTCAGCCTCGAAGCGTTCTGGACGTAGAAACCGTTCCATGGCCTCTCAAATTTTTGTTTGTGTGCAATAAATTGTTGTAAAAGATGAAAAACGTGTCATAGGTTTTATTGCACACAAAAACTGGAGTCACCTCCTGAAACAATAGAAACAGCCACTATTACAACATGCACTACTTTACATGCACAATAACAAACAAATACTTCAAAGTAAGGGCCAGACAACACAGGGACATTCACAAGCAATAATATGCGCGAAGACACACAAATAGCAACATAATAAGCTGGTAAAAGCAAGCAGAGAAACACAACGTACATGAGAGCATAAATGTAAAACTACATTGACCATATATTAGTGTGCTACTGTTATAAGCACACATTGAGTATGTGTTGTTTGAGATGTTAAGTCTTAAAATAAAGTTCATCTTTGTGACTTTAAAATGGTTTATTTTCTAAAAACAACAGTGTTAAACATCTCCATCATAGGAGTGGAGCTGGTTTGGTCGGATGACCAATTCAGGTGAAGTATAGATATGAACTGCCTAAATTATCGATATCACAGATATCGTATGCTTAGTTGTCTCAGCATTTAAACACAATATGGAAACTTTACATTCTTTCTTGGAAGACACCTGCATCCGGTGACGACACAATCTTTCACACGGTATGCATTGGTGTTGACGTTTCAGAAAAACGTTACATTGCCGAGGGATGCAAAGTACATCCTGTTATGATTTTATATGACTACAGCAAATCTCACGCTAGCATCTTCATCCACAATGACATATTACGTCATGTGTTTTAAACATGTAATAATTAACTATTTCATTTATTACATTAGCTCGGCCAGCTATCTCAATTTTTTCAAAAAAAAATTTAACAACAAGCCAAAATATGTTTACTAGGTGTGACTGGATACATGTATTATTCTTTGTTTAACTTTAGCCATAAGCAAATGAGGACGAATGTCCAAATAGGCACATCAAAAAAATAATAACAATAATGCATATGAAAAGATATTACCAAAGCAAAGAAAAAAAAATGCATGATAAATACAGATCATATATATGGTACATTGCTAGCAAATGATTATATGGTACCAAAAAAAAATACTGATATACATATGATTCGGTAACTTGTTAAAGAATAATTTTTACCTTTGTCAGAAACATAGATCAACACAATACGGTAACTAATAAAAATATTTGTTACCTTGGTAAAGATTCAATTTTAGTGCACAAACACGAATTCCTGGTACGTACACGTACCACGGTTACGTACATATATATATATATTTATATATAGGGCTGATATATTTTATTAGATGCCCATAGATTCTGTTTTTTTTATTTTTTTTCTCTTTTCTTTTAACATTCCGGCTTATATATTTTATTAGATGCCGAGAGAAAAAATTATTTATATTTTTTAAAAAAAAATTTTCTAAATGTATTTTTAACAATGCAATGTTCAATAATTTCTTAATTACATATTACTAGCGTACTAACAGCTTTTCGTACAAACACAATTTCCAGAGCATTTTACTCCTTTAGCGAATGAGGTGGCCACTTCAAACGGCTTTAAACTGAATTAAATAAGGAGTTTTGTCTGGACATGGCGAAACGTTCTGTTTTAGCTTCCAACTGTTCCGTAACCTACGCCAAACAAGGATGTTCACGGCGATAAATATCATCACCGTTACACTTAATCCTGCTAGTAGTATGGGGTGAAGAAATTCCTTATAAGTCGGTGACAGGTGGTCCATCTCGGTCAATTTCATCAACCGCTTGGCAACCTGTTTGTTGTATGGGAGAGGTAGTGCTGGCATTGTAGACGTCCACGTGAAGTTCGCGAAGTAGGCTCGTTCTCTGATGATTGTCCTTAGCCCGGTCACCATGGAATTAGGGGAAGTCCCGATACAACCATCTGCTGCAACAAAGATGTGTGCAAAAGACGTGGATCCGTCCGGGCATGATACATTGAAGCCGTCCTTGTCGTATCGTATCCACGAGCCATTGTTCAGTCTGCAATTGAACTCATTATTGTCAAAGGGATAAAGCTTATCCAGACAATTTTCACTTGTATGGGAGAGAGCACCGTCTAGCACTATACCTAACTCGCATGAATCCATGAAGTTTTTATGGAATTCAAATGAGTCAGCTGTACATATTTTTCTATCCATTGCATCTGAACAGTGAGTTAATTGATTTAAGTCTTTAATGACCGTATATGTTTCCTTGTCTGGGGGAAATCAATACGTGTCCTGTCAAACTGGATATTACTGGATTTGAGTGATTCGTCATGAAAGTCGGAAATGGTGATATCCTGTAAGATTGCCAGGCATCAGAAGAATCAAAGGGAATTGTAATCCTAATCTTGTTATTTTCAACGCTTACTGTAATTAGGCTGTAATAAAATTCTAACCTACGTTCGCCTAACAAAGGAACATAGCCTAGTTTATCCCTTCCGTTCTCCAGAACTAACTTTAAGTAATTTATAGGCAACAAATGGGGCAACAGTACACCTTTAGTTGCTAACGTGATAGCTTCTACATAATACTTGGATTTCTCAATGAAATGTGCAATTCTGTTATGTATGTGATCTATCTTTGAATCATAATACGTTAACGTTGCCAACAAATCCTGCACTTCCATAATCTGAATGATATTTGAATGTTCATTTACTAAATCCATAATTTGATTGATCGAAGCTAACTGATTCCATAGTTCTGACATAATCAATTCATCTTCATGAGTCAAGAACTCAATTTTCTTATTTTGATTACTAATCTGAAGACGATTGGAAATTCCTAAACCTAAACTTGCAATAGACCCAAAGATGTTTAATGCAGTATAAATAAACGGATTTCGTCTTTCTTTATGTTCGTGTCCTACAGTCCACATCAAAAGGTCACAAGCCAAAGATTCTGTCTCGTAAGTCTTATTTTGCAAGTCATCAGATAGCATCTCTGCAACTTTTAATGTCGATCCAAGCGAACTCTCTGTAGTCAAATGAAAATGTCTTCTATGCAACTCATCTAATGAGACAGAAAACCTTGAAATGGCGGTTTTTAAGCTTGTGACATCATTCTCTGGAAGAAAAATTGCTTGCATATTCACTTCTACAACTAATTTGCTCGATGTAATATAAATGTCTTCTTGTCTTTCAACTATAGTGCCATATTTAAAATCTATACTTTTAGTTTTAGAGCTCATCCCACACGAGAAAAATATCTGAGCGAACAATATCACTCCCAACAACAAAAAATTCATCTTGGAAACCTGTAACGAGAAAAATATATGTAATTACTCCTGTCTTAAGAAGAAAACTTTTAATCACACAAAATAAAAAATTTTCCCTCACTTCTTTCCCTCTCTTTTTTTTTTTTTTTTTTTTTTTTTATTTCTTATGTGAGCCAATGGTACTACTCTCTCATCCGTGGGTTGGGATACGTTTTGAACTCTAAACCTATTGGCCGTTAATGTTTCCAAAATGTTAAATGGGCCTTCAAACTTAGGTGTTAGTTTATAATTGAGTCCTTTACGTACATTTATCTGTATATACACGTTATCACCCACGGTATATGTTTTAGTTGGTTTCGCTATTTTATCATGATTCCTTTTCATTATGATTTGTGATTCTTCTAAATTCTTTCGAAGGATATCATATCGACTTTTGCTTGCATTTATACATTCTTTTAAAGGATTTGATAGATTAGTTGTAGGCGTTAATACATGGAAAGGCGTTCTAACTGGGGTACCATACAATGCTTCATGCGGTGACATTTTAATTGATATATGATATGAATGATTCAGAGTACTCAGTGCCGCCGGTATTGCAATATCCCAGTTGGGGTCTGATCCCCCTAGTGTTACTCTTAATATATTTAAAACCTTCCTATTTGCTCTTTCCACTAGCCCATTCGACTCTGGGTGATATATCATGGTATTCATTTTCTTTATGCTAAGGAATTCGCACAATGAGGTAAGAAAGTGATTATTAAATTCACCACCCGAGTCTGAGATTATCATGTGTGGAATTCCATGTTTACAAATGTAACACTCGTAAAACTTCCTAGCGCATTCAATCGCAGTTTTAGTTTTAAACGCTATTAGTTCTGTATATCGAGTTAAAGCATCTATAATTACTAAGAGGTGCTTATTTCCTCTGTCTGACTCGTAAAATCCTGTTAACAAATCTAAATGTATTCTTTCAAAGGGTTGATTGGGCACGGGATAAGCCCCTAGGCTGACAGGTGTTTTCGTATGCCCTTTGTTTTCCTGACATGTGCGACAATTAGCTATGTGTCTTTTTATATCTGTAAGCATCGTATGCCAATAAAACAAGGATTTGGCTTTCTGTGACATTAATGAGAACCCCGGGTGTCCATGTAATGGATTTGAATGCAACCAATTCAGGACAGTGGAAATAAGTGAGATTGGTACTACTACCTGGTCGTTAGTTACATGTGGTGTATTGCGGGTTTTCCTTGTCACAGTCCTACACAGAATATTATCTTTGATTATATAATTCTGCTGCTTATACTTTATATATCCCTTTTCCTTATGATTGCCTTTCAAAGCATTTATAATTGGTTCTATTTTCTGATCTTTTCTTTGCTCAGTCTGTAATAATTCAGCGCTCCAGCCTAAATCTTCTTGTTCAGATATCGTTTTAACAATAGGTATGGATGTTGATATATCTATTAATTCAGCTAAAGGCTCCGTACAAGATGACACGGGGTTGCGTGATAATGCATCCGCAATGATATTTGCTTTCCCAGGTAAATACCCGATTCTTGCGCCAAAATCTTGAATGATCAAATGCCACCGAGTTTGTTTAGGGCTGTGGTTGAAGCCTTTAAAGAACTCGGTTAGTGGTTTATGGTCAGTAAGAACCTTAACGGGATAACCGTAAATTATGAACTTAAAATGCACTAGTGAATTAACAATAGCTAGCCCTTCCTTGTCTATTACTGCATACTTACTTTCGGAAGTTCTCAATTTTCGAAAATAAAAAGCTATCGGGAAAAATTGTATATCATATTGCTGAAGCAATACCCCTCCTACTCCTAAGTCTGAGGCGTCTGTTGCAATGAAGAATTCCTTACCGAAGTCAGGAAATTTTAAGATAGGAGAACTACACAGTTCATCTTTCAAGGTATTAAACGCCTGTTGATGATGCTCAGACCATATGAAATCTACGCCCTTCTTCGTAAGATCAGTTAGAGGAGCGGCTATTATTGAATAGTTGCGTATAAAACGCCCGTAATATCCACTACAACCCAGAAATTGCTGTATTCCCTTGACATTAGTAGGTATGGGAAAATTACGTATAGCCGACACCTTATCATGGACTACTTTAAGACCTTGGCTTGACACCATGAAACCCAAATATATTAATTCTGTTTTGAAAAATTCACACTTACTAATCTTTACCCTTAAGTTATGTTGTCTTAATCTCTGTAGTACTAGTTCTAACTTACGTAGATGTTCTTCTAAGGTGTTGGAAAAGATTACAAGATCATCCATATAGGCATGCAATATATCCCCTAACAAGTCTCCAAACACTATGTTAATCATTCTTGTAAATGTTATAGGAACACAACATAAACCAAAAGGCATCCGTAAAAATTCATAATGTCCCCTGGCTGTGCTGAAGGCTGTGTATGGGATACTATCTTCTTCTAATGATATCTGGTGAAAGCCTTTAAGTAAGTCCAAACTGGTAAAATATTTATTCTGACCTAACAAAGACAAGATTTCGTCAGTACATGGCACTGGGAATCGATCAGGGATCGTCTCCTCGTTTAGACGACGGAAGTCGACGCAGATACGCCATGTTCGATCTTTTTTCGGTACAACTATTAAAGGAAAATTATAAGGGCGGTTTGATTTCCTAATGACTCCTTCTTCTAGCATTTTACCTACTTCATCATTTATTTCATTCTAGAATTTCATAGGGAGTCTGTACGAGGGTACATAGATAATTTTCTGCTTGTCCTTTAACCTTATTTGATGCTCAATCACATCTGTTTTTCCTAAGGATCCATCCGTAGTGGAAAAAACATCATGATATTTAGTTAAAAGTCCAAAAATTTTCTGCTGAATTTCTTCGTCTTGAATGTCTTTATTGATTTTATTTTTAATAGATTGCAAAAGGGATTCATCCGCAACTGATTGAGAGTGATTGATTTCAGCAACGGTAAGAATACAATGTTTATAAACTTCTACATCCAAGATATGTTGATTTTTGTGAATTACTAAAGAGTTATTTAAATGATTACAGACTTCAATATTACATTGTTGATGTGAGCCTACTGTATAAATAGCTTGTGTGACAGACGATCCGTTAGTTTTCAAAGTGTCGGAAAGGATTAATATTTCAGATCCCGGTAATGTTTTCTTTATTTGCACTATTAAATTCTAAGGTACGTTTGGCTCGATAGATTGCGTGCAAGATGATATTACGGGTGAATGAGAATTCTGCTGGGTCGCGTATATCATTTCTTTATTAGTGAGACAAGTTATTGGTTCTTCAACGTACGTTACGGTTACATTTGTCGTCTCCTTTTTATCCAAAACTGATTTTAAGGTATTAGAAGACTTATAGAATTTCCCTTTGATATACACGCCGTGCTTGGCAGGGGCTAAGATAATGTTTTGATTTCCCATAGATGGGTATCCTATAATTACAGCTGGATACATATCAATGTTTTGTACAACAACAAATGTATCGGCAAACGTGCGTTTACCGACTTTGAATTGAACATGAGTTATGCCTATGACATTTAATTCATTATTTCCTATACCCGAGAGTCTAACTCCGGATTTTTCAATCGGAAAGTTCGAAAACAACAAATGATGTGTCTTCAAATCCATGATATTACGTGGACTACCGGAGTAAAAAAATAACGTAAAGGATTTGTGTTCTAAATTTACAGCATATAAGGTTGGTCGTAACTCATTTTGGCTTATTATTGTATGAATTCGTTGCAAATCTACGGGAGCATGTACTGTTTTACTTAATTCGGCCGTGTGTTTCATAGGAAAATCTATTGCCTCACAATTATCTGATAAAACATTAAATTGATTATTCAATACTATTGATGTTGACACGAATGACCTTGACCCAACATCACTCTCTTCCCCACTGGAGTTAACTATGTGGTATTTGCTTTGCTCTGCACATTCTGAAAATTAGTCTGACCTTGCGAGGTCTGGTTTGACGACCCAGGCTCAGCAATATTCGAAGAAGTGTTTGTTTGCTTCGGACTCTGAACTGCATTGACATTTGGTTGTTTCTTCTTATTGTTAAAATGAGGATTTTTCTTTTTATTTCCATATGGAACTGACTGTGGAATTGAGTGTGTATTTCTGGGATTCTGTTGTGTCTTACGCGAGTAACATTGATTGTATGAATGTGTCGAACTATTATGTATCGTCCGAGTTTCCGTTGAATGTAGTGCTTCCTGGATATGTTTTGTAAACATTGAACGTCAGTCCTTGGGTTTCCTAGGATGTTGATTGAAGATCCAGTTCATCAGTTTGTATGTATAACATTCATCAAATGTTGTAGATTTCGATGGACTATGTTACTTAGTCAAAATTGTAGATTCATTAACGTTGATTTCTTGAAGATCTTTCTCTGGTTTTTACAGCTTTATTTTTGATTTCTTGAAGATCTTCCTCTAATTCTTAGAGTATTATTATTATTAATTTCTTGAAGATCTTTCTCTGGTTCTTAGAGTTTAAGCGCTGCCACCATTTATTAGTGTGCTACTGTTATAAGCACACATTGAGTATGTGTTGTTTGAGATGTTAAGTCTTAAAATAAAGTTCATCTTTGTAACTTTAAAATGGTTTATTTTCTAAAAACAACAGTGTTAAACATCTCCATCATAGGAGTGGAGCTGGTTTGGTCGGATGACCAATTCAGGTGAAGTATAGATATGAACTGCCTAAATTATCGATATCACAGATATTGTATGCTTAGTTGTCTCAGCATTTAAACACAATATGGAAACTTTACATTCTTTCTCGGAAGACACCTATATCCGGTGACGACACAATCTTTCACACGGTATGCATTGGTGTTGACGTTTCAGAAAAACGTTACATTGCCGAGGGATGCAAAGTACATCCTGTTATGATTTTATATGACTACAGCAAATCTCACGCTAGCATCTTCATCCACAATGACATATTACGTCATGTGTTTTAAACATGTAATAATTAACTATTTCATTTATTACACATATATTACCACAAGGAATATCATTATTGATATATATATATATATATATATATATATATATATATATATGTATGTATGTATATATATATATATATATATATATATATATATATATATATATATATATATCTTTTTTACAGAATTTCTTTGAAAGAAATTGTATTTCCTCTTATTTTTCGCTTCTTTATGAGACTTTTTGTATCACAATACATTTATCCGGCGTTGGCACGATGACCCTCCGTCTTGGAGGAATTCAAAGAGAAACCACATAAAACTTTCTTTTGATATTTATCTTGACCTTCGACCCCTTCAGCCACTCTCCCCCCCCCCCACCCTTCAGACCCCTTCCATCATCCCCACAGACCTACCAGGACCTCTTGCGACCACCCTCCGTTTTTCAAGAGTTTTATTTATTTCGTTCTTCTCTGAACCTTTACGAGAAAGGGGATTGTGAACGACCAAACCTGAAAGAGAAAGGATTGAAAAGTCCTTTTGGTGAATGGTGTTGGGACCTCTTCCTTCTAAGCTATGTCTAAAAGAGTCCTGTATCAGTATCAGGTCATTGTATTGTACTTATATCATTGTTATTGTGGGTATTTTTCAGGGATAAAGAATGTTCACATTGAGGTATCTACCATATCGTAAACTAACTTTATTTTGTTTTTCTTCTATTGTTATCCAAGTATGTATGAATCCAAACACACACACACATACATATATATATATATGTATATATATATTGGATATATATATAATATATATATATATATATATATATATATATATGTATATATATATATTGGATATATATAATATATATATATATATATATATATATATATATATATATATATATAATGTATATATATATATATATATATATATATATATATTTCTATATATATTTATATGTATGTATATATAAATATATATAGAAATATATATATATATATATATATATATATATATATATATATATGTCTGTGTGTGCGTGTGTCTGTGATAATCGTTTCACTAATCTTTTTATTTAATTTTCTTAAATAAGTCATTAATACCCTTTAATATCGACTTAGCTC
>NC_090727.1:140118474-140123474 GCF_036898095.1 Palaemon carinicauda | reverse complement strand
CCCCCAAAAAATATAGATTTGTGCCTCTCATTTCAATTATGAGTTACTACGAAAGGAGTAGGCGTCCTTGCCGACCACCTTCAGTTTTCTGTGGTGTACCCAGGTCTTGCTTCTTACAAGTCCTAAAATCATCTAGGTCAACTCGGATGTCCTTTGCAGAAGTAAGATTGCAACATGAAAAAGGCCAATCTCCAGGACACGACGTGGTCATTCTAAGCCCATGACTTCTGCCTGGTAGCTGCCAATGGATCTGCGATCCCCACCCACGGGTACAAGACAAATATCATTGGAAGTTTCAATGCCGACTTTACATTGCCAATCCTCAGTGTGGATTTCATCTCCCATTTCAACCTCTTGGTTGATGTTGCTCACCGACGGATAGACAATGCCTACTCGTACTTGTTGACACCTCCTCAACCTGCCCCTCCGACCTTGCTCTCCCCACCAGCACACCAAGGGATGCCTACAATCGCTTCCTTACATTATACCCGAAAGTCTTCTGTTCAGAACTTCGACAAATGCCCACGGTTCCCTCCAAGCACAGTATTTATCACCATATCAAGACGATGAGAAACAAGTGTTCGCCAGATTCAGGCGTCTGGCACCGGATCGTTTGGCCGCCGCTGAACAAACGTTTATCGAAGTAGAAGAGATGAGCCTTTGCCAAAAGGCCTCAAGCCCATGGTCCTCACCCTTACACATCGTCCTGAAAAAAAGATGGCTCCCTGGACCCGTGTGGGATAACAGGCATCTGAACAGGCAGCCAGAACTGGATTACTCTCCCCTTCCAAACATTGCTGATGTTACCTCCTACATGTGCAAAGAAAAGGTTTTTTCTGCACTCGGCCTTTTGTGGAGGTATTATCAGGTGCCCATGAACCTAGAAGACATCCGCAAGAATACCATTACCACCCCCTTCGGTACATGCACCTTCAGTTACTTTTTTTTTGGACTTCGTAATGGGGGGCCTATTTTTCAACGCCTCCTAGATGGCTTCTTTGGGTACCTCCCCTTTTGTGTATGTTATGTGGACGACATACTTGTGTTCTCTTCTTTCAAAGAGGAACACCTCCATCACTTACACATTGAGCTCGACCCCCTACAACAGAACACCTTTGTTGTCTGGTACGACAAGTGTACCTTTGGCGCCAACGAAGTATCATTCTTAGGGCACTGTATCACTCCTGAAGGAGTCCACCCCTCCTTGAGAAGGGACTGAACTTCCCAACGCCTTCGACCGTCAAAGCACTACAAGAATTCCTGGGCATGATCAACTATTATCACCGGTTCATGCCAGTCATTGCCACCACTCTTCCCCTTTCGCTATGCCTCCCTCAGTGGCAAGCCAAAGGACCTGAAGTGGGGTCCTCTTCAAGAAGCGACCTTCTGGAAAAAATGCCCTATTAATCGCTGCTGCTCTGTTTTTCCATGCCACATGCTCCTCTCCTTCTCTCCACTGATTTGAGAGACATCACTATTGGTGCAGTACTCGAGTAGGTGGTCAACGTCTCTCCCCACCCATTGACCTTCCTCAGTATAAAGCTGTCCAAGGCTGACTCTGGCTGCTCTACTTTCGACCATAAATTGCTGGCAGTGCACGTGGCTGTCCGTTAATTTGCCATTTCTTAGAAAGTAGGCCCTTCATCATTCGCACGGGTGACATGTCTAGGATGCTCGCCTTCATTCGACAGTCCGATGCCTGGTCTGCCCGACAGTGCTTACATCTCTCCCCCCGCGACTAAATACAATTGTACCCTACAACACATTCCTGGGAAAATTAATCCTGTTGTCGATGCCCTTTCAAGAAACACTATTCACCGATGATTGGATTACAACGCCATGGCAGAAGCCCGACGAAAAGATCCAGAGTACCAAGCATGTAGGACATCCTGCACATCCCCTCATTGGGAAGACGTCCCCCCTCGACGACTTCCACGCCATCTTCCTCTGTGACATTAGTACAGGATGATCACGGCCTTGGATACCTGCTCCCATGCTACGACAGGTGTTTGAAATCATTCATGGCGTTTCACATCCCTCGTGCTGATTTACTCCACAGCTACTGAAGACGAAGTTCATTTGGTATGACATCACTGACATTGCTAAGAATTGGGTCCGTTCCTGTACTTAATGCCAAACTTCAAAAGTACATCAACACTTTCCCTCAACCTCGGCACTGATTTGCCCACATTCACGTCGATGTAGTAGGTACCCTACTCACATTACAAGGACAACATTTCCTATTTACCATCTTTGACCACTCGTTGGGTTGAAGCCATCCCCTTGCATACTGGAACATCCACCTCTTGTACATCCACCTCACTCTCATAGTGAATAGCGAGATTTTTTATTTCTAAGCATATTTCTTCTGACAGGGGTACCACTTTCACCCCTCAATTGTAGATTGCATTAGAGAATCTCCTGGGCATCACCCTACATCAGATAACCTGCAACTAATGGAATGTTTGAACGATCTCATTGCAACCTCAAAACAGCTTTGAAGTCCTGCTGCTATGACTTCAAATGATTTACTCAGCTCCCTTAGGTCCTCATAGGATTAAGGACCACTCTTAAGAGCGCCTTGGATGTCTCAGCAGCTGAAACGTAATATGGTGACCCGTTTATCATTCCTGCTGAATTTTTTCTGTACTCTGACAATCTCCAATGCCTACTTCATGTTGTGGAGAAATTTACTGGGTGCCACCAGACGTACTAGCCCCCAGTGAAGCAATGCATACTAAAAGATATAAGCACCGCAATGCATGTTTTTGTGCGCAATGACACTAGCAAGCCACCACTGATGCCCCCTTACAAGTGGCCTTTCCTTATCATTCATTGCAAACCGAAGGTTTTTAATTAAGATTCGTGACAAAGAAGATTGGGTCTCCATTAATCGCCTAAAACCTGCATATCTCCTGCAAGGGGACCCACCTACAGTTCATCTCTCTAGGGCAGGTGTCCATATATCATGTATGTCTTTTTAGGGGGAGCCATGCACTGCACAGGTTTCATACACACTTATACACTGTAATGCTGTTGCTTTCTTTTTTATCTGTCGCTCTCTCTTGCACTGATAATAGAAAAACCTTTTTAAACTTACCATTGCATATTTCACATTGTTGGAATTTATGTGCCAGTGTTGCCCTCAACTGTTTGTATATAAGCTCGTTGTCTTGTTGAAGAAAGTCACATTCACCTTGCCTAACAGCTACCTTGTGACAAGTCTTTTATCTAGTTTATGTGTAACGAGTGGTCTGACAAAACTCCGTCTTTCGTGATTTGTTTCAGTGTAAGCGCTTAGGCATTGAGAGAATCATTATTCTGATGCTATATAGTGATAATCGAATGTATTGAGTTGTGTTTACGTGATTAATGCCCCGTGTAAAAGGGATTACATACAGTGATAGATATATATTATTATTGTTATACAATATAGTGATTATCAGTCATTTTGAGTAGTGTTTAAGTGTTTTTTACTTTTTCCTTGTTATTTTAAATTTTTTTTTCACAAAAAATCTTCCTTTTGTTATAAGTGTGGCTGAAGTGAGGAAGGCAATGGTGAAAGAAAGCTATAAGCTTTCTCCCAGTGCATTTCACGAATTTTTGTCAGCTGATGATGAGCCTTCCTCGGCAAGCAAGCATGTTCTCCGACAATAGGCAGAATTGTTGTCTGAAAAGCAGCGTCGAATTTGGCGAAGAAATTCTCTTTGGGTCAGAGAAAGAAAAAGTTTTGGTTGTGGAAAAAGAAGAAGGTAAAGAAGCAGTTGATGTTGACAGCGTAGATATACTTTCTGAACCTACTGTCAACCCTTAACAGCCTATGGCATGGTCCCCTGAAACGTGACAGGAAAACTGACATTGGGAATATTCCCCGTTGGAAAACTGACAGTGGGAAAATTGCCTTTTTGGGATAATTCCTATGGAGAAAATTGCCATTGCGGAATAATTGCAATGAAGAAAATTGCCAGGCGGAAAATTGCCATTTTTTCGTAATTAACTGATATCTAAACATTAGAAATTTTTTTATATTGTGACTAATTTTATAGAATGATGTAACAAAATTAAATAAGTTTATTGTAGACAAATATAATAAATAAGCATAATAGTGACAAGAAAAAAGCTCCTAAGTACTTAATAAAATCGTTTTGAAATCAGAAGCAAAGACATTTCTCTGTAAGTTTCAAGGTGACTGGGCGGACTTTAAAAGGAAGAATTCTTCAAAATTTTGGTCAAAGAGCTTATTGAAGTCTCTGCTTGACCATAAGACAGATATGTTGGTAATCCTTACCTTTCTTTGGAAAGGATTATAGCCGGTCATAGTCAAGGGAAAAGTAGCAATCCTATCCAACATCCTTCTGGTTCGGGTAAAATAATCTTTTAATGATATCCTTGTGTCTGATAACTGATTTACTACTTGGATCATTGTTATGAATTATAATTTGTGAAACTTTACAAGATCACCAGGGTGGGCGCAGGTAGAAAATACAGTTGTCAGATATATGTTAAGGTTCTTTTAATCCTTCATGGGAAGATTTGCTCAAGACTTCGGGAGTTAAGTGAAAAGGTTTACTTCTTAAGTATACCCGTTTACTTATTTCGTTATTGTCAATCCCGATTCTATATCCTCCTTATTATACAAGTATTATTTACATATATATTTTTTTCTATTTGTCTTTGTGTTGATGGTTAAAGTAATTACTGGAGTATAAGAAGTTATAAAAATACCTGACCGCATCAGTCCTTCTTAGTAAAGATTTAAGTGACCATTTTCAATACACCCCCAAATACCTTAATATCTCTTAATCCCCCCAAATCTTTTCTTTTCCGTTTGCATGACCGGCTTATATACAAGTACTCTCACCGAATAAATTCTTACTGGCTGCAGAATTGCACTAGTCCGTGCATGACCAAAACTACCAGGGAATCTACAACAACAACGAATAAATTCAGTACACTTGAATCTTCCTTTCATTCCGGCCTGCACAGTATCAACTCTGTCA
>NC_090727.1:140105974-140115974 GCF_036898095.1 Palaemon carinicauda | reverse complement strand
CGATTGTTCATTTTCTTTCTGACAATACTTGTCGGTTTCATTCATGTTATATAGAATTTATATAGCTTTTTTAATTGAATTTCCGTAACATTTACATACGGCAATTTGAAATTCTAGCAACCTTTATTGGATTCATTTACTATGTTTCATAAGAGACTTGTTCAAGAATGACCCATTTCTTTACAGATGGGCATTACTTTTCAAGTAATTTACAATCAACCTTAATCTTGAGTCAAAACATTAGCATGAGGTCTCTGCAGTTAAGATTTTATGTTACTTCAAGTTGAAAAGCTTTACATGACTTGTAAAACCAGATATTTTTCCTAAAATGTTAAATGCTTAAGAGGTAGCTGCTGTTGTTGGTAATTTTGGTGGAATACCTACAGTGTTAAGAATTCTCTACATTACTCTGAATATTAGGATCTCTCCTGTAATAAAAAAACATCTACGATTGCAGTAAAAAGCTCCACCCACACCTATGTCGCAACCATCTCATTAAGCTGGTTGATATCAGGCAGTAATTTCCCAAAATTAGTCATTTTGTATCTCCTTAACGTTTCACTAATTTTAGTAATGGTTTTATTACCTAAGATGAGATAGAAGTTTTGATGATTTACAACCAGAATATATCCAATATTATATAAGGAGAATTCAGCCTTGCTGTGGAGTAGCTTTGGTAAATGAGATGCTTTCCATCACGTCAGTTACTCTGTGAATACGTTCGATTCGGTTCTATTTACCTGCAGGATTGGCTAATAATAATTACCATTTGATCTTGTCATGTTTGCTCAACATTTATGAAAACATAAACTGTCTCAGGTATGCAGACTATATTTTGTGGTGATTTCATAAAACTTTCATCAAAAACTAATGCCTTTGCCGATGTATATAAGGTCCATCACCAACAGTAGCTCAGGCAATCATGACCAAACAGCACTGACAGTTCCAGAGGCCGAACTATGGATTATCCCGAATCAGAATATGAAGGCATAATGCCACCAAGCACGCTGGCCAGCCAGAAGTAACTACCACTCAGGAATTTTCATAAAATAGAATTGAAATTGTTATAACAACAAGCAATCAAGTTGGGTTTGCATATCTAATTTTTTTTTTCAGTTTATCCACTATGTGACCAATGGACTATACACGTGTAGGGCTGCGTTATTTAAAGCAGTTATATTCTCTTTTATTGTTGTCATTGCTATTCATGCGGTTGTTATATTTGTTATCGCAGTTATTGATATGGTTATTTTTTTATTGATATTGCTCTTGTTATGAGTCTTGTTGTTGCACTGGGTATTATGGTTCTGGTGGGGTTATTGTTATGGCAGATTTTGCTGTTATGGTTAACGGTTATTGATGTCTCAGGAAAGTCATCAGATGATTACCCGTCATTATAGAATAATCATAGGTATATTCATAAAACATTGCCATAATGACTATGATCATCTGCTCACTGCTAGTGGTTGATATTTAGAATTTTGGCTAAAATGAGGACAAATTTGTTTTAATCTAGAATAGTCTACTGTAGATCTGGGAGAAAAGGTTAATTGACAATAGAAATTGATGCTTAGGCCTATTATTTTTATTATTATTATTATTATTATCATTATTATTATTGTTACTGTTATTATTATTATTATTATTATTATTATTATTATTATTGTTGTTATTGATATTGTTATTATCATTATTATTATTATTATTATTATTATTATTATTATTATTATTAGCTAAGCTACAACCCTAGTTAAAAAAGCGAAATGCTATAAGCCCAAGGGCTTCAACAGAGAAAAATAGTTCAGTGAGGAAAGAAAATAAGGAAATTAATAGACAACTAGAGAAACGGTGAACAATTAGAATAATATACTATAATAACAGCAAAAATATCAAAATAAATGTAAAAGACTTATATCATCCTGTTCAACGTTTAAACATTTGCTATATGTTCGAACTTTTGAAGCTTCACCCATTCAACTACCCGATTAGGAAGATCATTACACAATTTGGTCACAACTGGAATAAAACTTCCAGATTACTGTGTGGTATTGAGCCTCATGGTAGAGCAGGCCTGACTATTAGAATTAATTGCATGCCTAGTATTACACACAGGATGGTACTGTCTGGGGAGATCTGAATGTAAAGGATGGGCAGAATTATTAAAGAATCTTATGCAACATGCATAGCTAACTAACTAAACAACTGTGCCTGAGATTAATATCTAGATAAGGAATAATAGATTTAATTGACCGCAAGTTTCTGTCCAACAAATTAGGATGAGAATCAGAAGCCGGAGACCTGACATGAGAACAATTTCCGAAACAAATCAGAATGAAAAAAAAAATTAAAACACTTCTATTGGATAAATTAATTACGAAAAAATCTTAAGACTTTCCCAATAAGCCAATTATTTGTGCAATTAAAAAAGATAAAATTTCATGTGCGTCAGAATCTTAAGCCTGACTAAACCCTTAGTTACAACTCATAGAGCTGTGAAAACAAAAGTGATGGGAATGACACCAAGAGACAGAAAAAGAGCAACATGGATACGAAAGCAAACAAAAGTAGTAGTCTTCTGGAAACGTTTTAAACCTAATAGATGCATTCTGAGCTATGATCTGTCGGTAATTTTAGCTTTCTGGAACCGTTTCAAACGTTAAAAGGAAATGGATATGGGCAGGATATATGATAAGAATAACAGGTAATAGATTGACAAAAAGAATAACCTGATGGTCCCTAGCGATTGCAAATGAAGCAGGAGAAGTAAGAGAAGACACTGGATTGACGAGCTAAGAAAATTTGCTGGTATAGACTGGCATAGCTAGCCCATAAACAGACTGGAGTGGAAGAATATATCTGAAGCCTTTGTCCTGCAGTGAACTAGCAACGGCTGATGATGATGATGATGATGATATATATATATATATATATATATATATATATATATATATATATATATATATATATATATAAACATATATTAAATATGTATACATATATATTAAATATATATATATATATATATTATTATCATCATCATCATCATCATCATCATCATCATCATCATCATCATCATCATCATCATCATATGTTAAGCTACAACCCTAGTTGGAAAAGCGGGATGCTATAAGCCCAGGCGCCCCAACAGGGAAAATAGCCTGGTGAGGAAAGGAAACAATACAATAAAAAATAAAATATTTTAAGAATAGTAACAACATTAAAATAAATATTTCCTATATAAACTATAAAAACTTTAACAAAACAAGAGGAAGAGAAACTAAATAGAAGTGTCCCGAGTGTACCCTCAAGCAAGAGAACTCTAACCCAAGACAGTGGAAGACCATGGTACAGACTAGAGAAAAATGGTTTGATTTTGGAGTGTCCTTCTCCTAAAAAAGCTGCTTACCATAGCTAAAGAGTCTCTTCTACCCTTACAAAGAGTTAAGTACCCACTGAACAATTACATTGCAGTAGTTGACCCCTTGGGTGAAGAAGAATTGTTTTGGAATCTCAGTGTTGTCAGGTGTATGAGGACAGAGGAGAATACGTAAAGAATAAGCCAGACTATTCGGTGTTTGTGAAGGTAAAGGGAAAGAACCGTAACCAGAGAGAAGGGTCCAATGTAGTACTGCCTGCCCAGTCAAAGGACCCCATAACTCTCTAGCGGTAGTATCTCTATAAATATTAAATATAATTATATACATATATATATATATATGACTATATGCAGTATATATATACAGTATATATATATATATATATATATATATATATATAGTCATATTTTCATTTGTTCATATTTTAATACTTCTACCATAATCATCATCAATAATTTTCTGCTCTTATACCATTTTTCGAAACGTTATACAACGGTTTAAAAAAAAAAATTCAATTTCTAATGTTCTTATGCAGACACTAAGTTAGAACAATCAGTACGCTGGGCAGAAAGGAATAGAAATTACAGTATCACTAAATATGAAAAAGGGATATACCCCACGTCCACAAAACGTATGCGTTCCCGAAATAACTGTATGAAAAATATGAAAAGACAGGATTTTATTGTCAGCTGCAAAACGAAAGAGGCCTAAAAATGTGTTGAGAGAGAGAGAGAGAGAGAGAGAGAGAGAGACTAGCTGGGAGTGTAATAAATGTATGGACTTAACGTGTCAAAATAAGTCGCAAAATAGATAAAAGGAAAATCCTCCTGAAATCTATGACTAAAAACGTTCCCTAAACTGGAAATAACCAACCACGACTGAATATAAAGTTTGGAAATCTTCTCGTCTAGTGGTCCACATAAGTATCTAATAATGCAGTTTCAAAGAGTAATCTGTTAAGCAGGTTTCGTAATTGGCTCCACGTGTCTCACTGACTTCCCCGGACTAAATGGTTTACTTTAATGTCAAACTCTCTCGGTTAGATGAATTAGAATTTTTTATGCCCTTCCATTTCTTTAATTGCTCAGATGACCCAGTACTACTTTCTGACTCAGGTCCACAAAAAAAGATGCCGAAATAAAGAGGAGGAAGTAGGTTTTATTCCCGAAGGAAGTTATAACCCACCTTCTTGGGTCTTGAGGGTAATTATGTTAAATGTAACATGTATCTTACAATAATGCAAATTTTCCATTTTTCTAATATAAGCTTTAATCCCTTCAGTGAACCCGTGAATTTTTTTCAATGAAATCAGTAATGGATTATTCACAAAATATGTTAGTTTATCAACCTTACGTTTTTATAGACTGCATATAAAATATGTAAATTTTATTATCCTGAATTATGTTTCCTGCAGAAAATTAATTCAAATAACTCGAGGAGATTTACCACTGAACAATGGATTTAAAGGTTAGCCATTACATTATTACTGCTATAGAGTAATTGAGTCCTATGAGTGGCCAGATAGTAGCCTACAACATTGGATCCCTTTGCCTGTAAGGGTACCATCTTTCTTCCTACCCTTGACAATACAAAGCACACCAAACAATTCTTCTACACTAAAGTGGTTAACAACTGTAATTGTGTAGGACCTACTTTCCACTCGGTATTAGTAGAAGACTCTTTCGCTGTGGGGAAACAGCTCTTTTAGAAGGACACTAAAATCAAACCAATGTTTTCTATGGTTGAACTTGATTTTCTCTTGAATAAAATCTGGTCAACGTAATTGATAGGTACTTATGTGGAAGAGAAGAAGATGACTTATCATCTGCGGAAGGGCAGCAGATCAGATATGACTAGAAATAACCATACTCAGTGAGAATTGTTATTCAAAGAATTTATCTTCCAACTGAAAAGGAGCATAATTTAACCATGAAAGAAAATCTTTCTAGGAAAACTCATCAACATAAATGGTGGGCTACCCTTAAATCTGCACTCTTTGGTGCATACTTAATTTGAACAAGATGTCTCTGTCATTCACTATCCAAAGGGAAAGGCCACCATTTGGCTGCTTTATTTGTCATTAAGCATAGTTATTAGAAACTTAATCGTCCTCATTCTTGTTTTCCTGAAGATAAATTATCATGTTTAGCATTTTGGTCTTGAGAATTTAGAATGCTTTTACAAGACCTTGATGCTTATGAAAGTAACTTTAGATCCAAATGGTATTTTTCATTTATTTATATAAAGACAGCTGATTTCTTACCTACCAAGTTGTCTGTTGTTTTTCACAATTTAGCAAGATGTTCTTTTCGCATTTGGAAAATTGATAACATTACTCGATTAGATGATTATGTTTGTGATATCTCTAGCCCTGCTGATTAATGCCTAATTCCCATAACTCCCATATTATCTTAAGTTTTTGAGCGTATTTTGTCACAATCTCCAAATAGGTGGTCTTAAGGTAATTATTTGTTTCCCAGTTTACAGTTTGGCTTTCACAAAGGCCCTCGAGCATATGATTTCCTCCTTACAATTAATGTTTTGATTATAAGAAAATTTGCATGACTGGCCTTCATTTTAGTGCTGCCTTTGACTATGATAATCATGAGGCCCTTACTTTCATGCAGATGGGAGTAGGGGAAAATCTGTTTTTAGCTCTATCATTAATTTGTACAGTAAGATACTGCAGATTAGTTGTTGATGGACACCATAGTGACTATAACGTTTTGTAATATCTGGTGTTCCTCGAGGTGGTATTCTCAGCACATTACTTTTAATATTATAGATGCGTGATATATAGTTTGATCTAGAAAACAAGTTTGTTGCATCAGTTCCGTCTCCTGAATGTACACTTGTGGATGTTGAATCCCTTATTAGATATCTAGCTAAATTATTGCATAGTGTAATAATTTATAGTAGATGAAATTGAATCCCAAGAAAACAAAGTATAATTGAAAGCTGGCCAAGGGCAGTGGCTAATCATCATCCAGATGTTTGCATTGACAAGTCTCTTTGAATATATGCAACTATTTTAAATTTTTAGGTGTAATTCTTGATTGCAAATCTAAATTTGAGAAACACACCTGGTCTGTTTCTTCTTCAGTTGCGGAAATATTTGCATACTGAATCTTTCAAAATATTGGTGATCAGTCTATTTTGAGAAAAATTTTCATTTCTTTTATTCAAATGTATTTTGAGAAATTTTCTCATGCTTAGTCATCAGCTTCGGGCTTTTCTTTTAATTCCTTATTACTGATCTATATATTAATCTCTGGCACCATTGTTCACTTAGGTATTAGTGTATGTTCTATTGATTTTTACTAATTCTCACAATTCCGATATCCCCAGACTGTACCATTCTGTATGTAGTACTATGTATTCAGTTAATTCTGATGGTCTTTCCTTCTCTATCATGAGGTTCAATACTTCACTGTTTTCTAAAATTTTTGTCCCAGCTGTGACCAAATTGTGGATTGATCTTAATCTGGTAGTTGAACTGGTGAAACATCAGAAATTCAATTGTTCTGTCTAACAGGTTTCCTTAGGAATCGTTTCGTAGTTTTCGTGTGATTGGTCAATTTTAAAATCATTACTGATTTTAACACTTTAGCAGGTAAGTAGCTACTATGGAATATATTTTCGTCATCTTTGCAAGTCTAGTGAACGCAACCTGGGTGACCATCACGCCATATGTTTTCAACCAATAGGAGCACATTTTATTTACCTACTCAGCTAATTAGAATGATATGGTGTTTCCACGTGTGGAAAAATCAGAGCCGAAGTGAGTCAGTGTCTGTTCAACCCTTCAGTAGGTTACCTCTGTAAGTTTCTCATGTTCACTTCACCTTACACCACCATTAATTATAGTATGTGTCTGGAAAGGTTACATATTGGGCCCATAACTATATCATAAAGTTTCATGACATGTTTTAAAATTGTGTGCTGATAGCTGAAAGAGATGATATTAGCCTAGGTAGGGCTTAGCTACCTGGCTTATGAGAAACTAAGCTATGCCCAAGAAGGCTTTACAGTATATCCCGATCTACCGAGAAACACGTGTTCTTCGTAATAACTAGCATTGTGCACATTTACAGTGAATTATTGATTGTTATGTAGCCATGGAAATTTCCTGACGCACACGCAAATGAAAATAATTGTTATTTGCTGTCATGTTGATATAGCCTAGTGATATATAATGGTTTCCAGGAGCATTTTCATTATGAAAGTATTGCTCATTTGACAGAAAAGACAATAATATTAACCTTGTGATTTTAGTAAAGCATGGAGATATATAATTACTTTTAGTGACCTTTTCAGTGGTTTATAAGACAGCTATTTTGCTATTTTAGTATAGCCTATAATCCATTTCATGCCCGTTGTCGCACAGGCTTTCTAGAATATATTTTGATGTATCAGCTGTATCTTCTTGGAATATTTTCACAGCATGTTTCAGAGCCTTTCCACATTGGGCTGATTTCCTCGTTGGAGCCCTTGGGCTTGCAGCGTCCTGCTTTTCCAACTAGGTTTGTAGCTTGGGTAGATATGTTGATAAAAAATAATCATAATAGTAATAATAATAATGATAATAAATCAGTAGCTTTGTGAACTCTTAATACAATGGATCTAATTCAAGTCTGTCCGGATGGTAGCATTAAATCCTAACCTGTATTATAGTACAAATATGTGAAGGTTCTGAATAGGCCGAATTTGATCTGGATCTTGAAAGAGTGTGGCGCTTTGAATTTTAAAGACACTGCTGTATGAGGAAATACAAAGAAGGAAGAGAAATGTCAGATGTAATATTTTAGACTTAACCTGACGTCTGCCTTTTATCATTGCAAAACAATTAGTTACGAAGAACGTTACATGCCAAATACCCAAGCCTGCGCCTGTATAGGGTCAGAGAGCAGTGGCGTTTTTTAAGAGAATTTTAGGTGTGGAAAGCAGAGGCTTCTTATATGTCATGAGTTCTTGTGAGTCCATCATGAGTATAAATGCCACAGGGAGCCATTTTTTCTTTCTATTTCTGAACATAAAAAGGATTCTGGCTCATCTCGTGACGGTCAATTCAATAGATAAAAGAAGAGAGCTAAGATTGACAGTAACGGCCAAGGAAAAATGAGTTTCTCATGAAACTTATGAATTACAGATCTTGGGTGTTTTGGATTAGCGGCAGTGATGGAAACGAGGCAAAGGAGCCTCCAAATGGAGTCCACATCCTTACTTTCGCTCTGCCTTATTATGTTAACATATTACCTCCAACATTTTATTTTCTGATTGGACAAATGTGGATGGAAGGTTTTCAGGTCTCTAGTTGCTTTTCATATGAATAAAGGAGAATCCTTCTTAATCATCTGGTTTAGAAGATATGATAAAATTTTATATTTTTATACTATCTCGTACTTATATACAAAAGATTTTTACGAACATTCTCTCTTGTGTGAATTTTATCTTTATTAGAAAAAGCGGGGTGGGAGGTATTACTTATTTTTCCTAGGTAAATTTCCTGATTGCTTGACTGCATTTGGTAACTCTGGTTTCAATAACCATGTTGGTTTAATCTATTCCGTAAGAGGAATGGAGAGGAAGACTTAGAAATAACCATTATATTATGTGGTTATCTCACTGTTCCCTTCTAGATTAATTCTAATATTTTCTCCTCATCCAGTGCTATTGAAAAGCCTGCCCACGAGATTCGGAAAGCCCCGATTTCACAAAACTGAAATTCTGTGGATGACAGACTGACATGGAACCCAGACTATAATTCAATGTGGTGCTTAGATATTCTGAGGGTTTTAATGATTTTAAATCATTTACAAGAAAGAGAATAATTCCTGAAAGCTCTTTGCATCAGAAAAAAAATATCATTGACCAAATTACACGTGGATGTTCTGCTTAGGTATTCTAACTAATTCTATGTATGTCAATTCTTTTTTTTTTTCGGATTGGTAAGAGTTTGAGAAAGTTAAACTTCAGTAGTGAAATTCTGTTATAAAGCGGCCTGTGCGAAACTGAATAACTTCTTTCCTCTCAAACTTGGTAATCCACAAACGTTTTCATCTCTAATGATCGAGAGAGAGAGAGAGAGAGAGAGAGAGAGAGAGAGAGAGAACACAATTTGTACAGCGAGTCATTTCTATCTATGTTGGGAGGTAGTGTCAGAATTAAAGGGAGAGAGAGAGAGAGGAGAGAGAGAGAGAGAGAGAGAGAGAACAATTTTGTAAAGCTAGTCATTTCTATCAATGTTGGGAAGCAGTGTCAGAATTAGGAGAGAGAGAGAGAGAGAGAGAGAGAGAGAGAGAGAGAGAGAGAACAATTTTGTATAGCAAGTCATTTCTATCAATGTTGGGAAGCAGTGTCAGAATTAGGAGAGAGAGAGAGAGAGAGAGAGAGAGAGAGAGAGAGAGAGAGAGAACAATTTTGTATAGCAAGTCATTTCTATCAATGTTGGGAGGCAGTGTCAGACTTAAAGTAGAGAGAGAGAGAGAGAGAGAGAGAGAGAGAGAGAGAGAGTATATTAGTAATGCGGGTTCATTTTCATTTTCCAAAGAAGACGTGGCTCCGCCTCTCAACTCACAACATAAATAGAAACAAAATCAATCAAGCATCAAAGACTCTACCGT
>NC_090727.1:140098474-140103474 GCF_036898095.1 Palaemon carinicauda | reverse complement strand
ATTATTGCAATCGGTCAGATCTCCTTTTTTTGCCCTTTTCACCAACACTCCTAACTCCCATCCATCAGGTTTTGCCTCTTCATGCCACATTCTACAAAATAATCTTTCAAGTATTATGGGCGTCACTTCATTTTCGGCCAAAATCATCTCAGCAGGTATCCCATCGTATCCAGGGGCTTTCTATCTCGAGTTTTATAAGGATAGTTTCGACTTTAAACACACTGAATTTATTCATGGGCACATCAAGGTCTTCCTCAGCTTCTGGTATATCGATCAAATTATTCCATTCATATCTCTATTCATGACCTCATTAAAGTGTTCTATCTAACGTTGCCTTTCTTCATCTTCTGTTGATATAACAGATTCATCCTCTCTCTTTGATGGGTATATGCTTCTTTTTGCCCCAGTAGAGATTTTATTAACAATTCTATGAGCAATTCTTACACCTTACCCACTCCCTGAATTCATAGCTTTGTCAGCCTTATCTGCTTTCCAGTCTAAATATTATCTCCAGTCATTCCTGGCTTTTCTTTTGACTTCACTATCAATACTGGAATAATTAGCATGCTCTACCTTGTAATTTTCATTACTTCCTCGAAAACTTTCAATAATCAATTTTGTCTCTCTTTTCTTTTTATAGTATCCCATGTATCATTTGATATCTATGGCTTTCTCCTTGTAACTTCATGTCCCAAATATTCACCACCAACTGACTGATATACTATATGTTCTTAATTTCACACCATTCTTCATTAACTCTCTGCTCTTCGTCTCTTAAAGTCTCTAAGACTACAAATCGATTCCTACATTCAATTTCAAATGTTCTCTGTGCTCATCTTCTAGAAGTTTAGTTGTATCTAACCTAGGTATTCTATCTACATTTGTGTTGTGTGCTTTCAGTCTTAATTTTAGTGTGGCAATGAGGAGCTGGTGATCACTATCAATATCTGCATCTCTATAGCTTCATATATTTTTCAGTCCTCTACTTCTTTCTTTGTTAATAGCTATGAGATCTATTTGATTTTTGTACTTGCCACATGGTGAAGCCCATGTATATTTGTGGATGTCCTTGTGCTGGAAAAGAGTACCTCCAATAACAAGATTGTTTGTTGAACAAATCTTGTAAAAATGTGCTCTTATTTCATTTTAACTTCACCAAGACCCTCAACACCCATCACATTCTCTATATCTTTATTAGTCTTTCCCAACTTTAGCATCGAAGTCGCCAATAACAATTTTCATATCTTCCTCTGGGGACTCATCTATTACACTCTGCAGTTTGTCATAGTACTCATCTTTTCTTTCTTCAGGGGAATTTTTTTTTTTTTTTTTGCATAGCAAACTATAATACTCATATTGCACTGCTTTGATTTAAAACTTTGCAATTAACAATCTACTATTTACAACTCTCATATCCGTTAATTGCCTTTTCTGCTCTTGGTGTCATCATCATTCCAACCCCTTCTCTTCCAAACTCCATCTGTTCTTCCTGAGTAAATATATATTTCCTTGGTCTAAGATTTCTTTACAATGTG
The DNA here is from genome assembly GCF_036898095.1 of Palaemon carinicauda. NCBI lineage: Eukaryota > Metazoa > Arthropoda > Malacostraca > Decapoda > Palaemonidae > Palaemon > Palaemon carinicauda. Next base: position 140,101,939 of record NC_090727.1, on the reverse strand, counting down.
TTTTAGTTAGGGCCTAGATATCCAAAACTATATTTCATAAATTCATTTTTCCACATGCTGTAACTGTCAAATCCGAATGGTTCTAACATTCCAATTATCAATTTTCAAAATTTATTTAGTATTTATAAATCGAGAGACTAAGCAACCCGCTTCGCCAGGGACCGGGGGACCATAATGTCATTTTCGCTTTCCATTGACTGACTGAATCCATAGAGGATTCATTGGCCAAATGCATCAAAGGATAATCAGTCCAATGTGTTTGCCAGTGCCTATCTAACTAAGGCAAGGGAGACAGTATATATACTCTATATATATCATATATACATTTGTATACAATATATATGTATATGAGTGTAGTGTATATATATATATATATATATAAATATATATATATATATATATATAAATACATATATATATATATATATATATATATATATATATATGTGTGTGTGTGTGTGTGTGTATGTAGTATATATACTACACTGCACTGTAATTGTTCTGCGGACGCTTTCTTCTTGGTAAGGGACACACTCCAAAATCAAACCATTGTTCTCTAGTCTTGTGTAGTGCCATAACCTCTGTACCATGGTCTTCCACTCTCTTGGATTAGAGTTTTCTGGCTTGAGGGTACACTCGGGTACACTATCCTATCATATTTCTCTCTATCTTGTCTTTTTATAGTTTTTATATTTTATTTATGAAAGATGTTAATGGCTTTCAATAATTTATTTTGATTGTTCATTGCTTCTGCTGTAGTTTATATTTTTCCTTACTTCCTTTCCTCACTGGGCTATTTTTCCCTGTTGGAGCCCTCGTCCTTACAGCATCCTGCTCTTCTAACTACGGTATTAGCTTGGTTGGTAATAATGATAATAATAATAATAATAATAATAATAATAATAATAATAATAAAAATAGCATGGTTAAAACTTATGTAATTTTTATTTTCCATCAATATATCTCACAATTCGCAGTTCTTATGACTGTGAGTATGTTAAATGATACACGATATATAAAAGATATTTAATTGCGATGTGTATTCGTGTGAGCAGAAGAGTAATTTTACCCATTTGATGCATTGTTTTATTGTTTTCTTGTGAATGGATCAATTAAAGAGAGAGAGAGAGAGAGAGAGAGAGAGAGAGAGAGAGAGAGAGATAGGTGTTAACTCTAAAATAATCAGATCAGAATTTTTACTTATAAATGCTCTTATCTATAGTAAACAATATTTGCCTTTTACATATGCGTATATTATATCATTGTGGTGGTTTTTCGAATATTAAGATCATAAATGATTTAAAAAAAATAGATTTTGTTCAACCTGCTGCTGCAAGTGTTATTTGGTATTAGTAATTGTTTTTGGTGATGTTTTGTGTGTGTGAGTGTGTTTTGTTGTTGTGTCCTTTGTTACTGCTTCTACCGTTGCTAATTAGCTTTAAAACTAATTCAAAACTCGCCTGAGTATCAGGATTAATTTTTCTTCTGCTGATATTGGTTTTCGCCAATTAAAACCCCCAGATTGCAAATATGGAAGAAATAGGGACTTCTGATCCTCACATGTCTTGTATGACAATTCTTAAATTATTAGATTTTTATTTTTCATTTTTTATATTTCACTAGTTAAAATTTTTTTTTTTAACTCTCAATTTTTCAAAAGAAAATACTAGTGACGCCAGCAGTTATTTATTCCTTTGCTTACTCAATAGAACCAATGGAACCAGTGCGTCATCATCCAAGGATTTCTTCTTGTCAACTAACAAACTTGAGTACCGTCTACTCTTTCATGACATGTGGACATGAGATGTTTTGCATTTCGGCGGTTCTATTTCTCGTTTCGCGTCACTTGCATGAACCCACTTCAAGTTTTTGGCTAGCTAGTTTGTCTGAAGACAAAGAGCCCGTATTGGCAGGAACCCATTCACAGGACTGCTGACTTATCTGAAGACGAAGAGCCTGTGCTGGATAAGAACAGTTAAATGAAAACAACAATGGCATGCAGATATTCAGCCACAGTAATCACAGAGAGTTTGATAGATAACGAATTGTACCCCTCTGTAGATATTGTCTACAACAGGTGCTATGCCTAATCTTATCGAAAGAGAGAACATTGTATATTTCAAGAAGTTGAAGTTTGTTCTCCCTATGTACAGACAAAACAGTATAATGTCATGGAATATTCAAGTGATTGTCAAACTCACGTCTTCTCCTAAAAGATCAAGTTGTTCCCCTCAGAGAACGTCATTACTCGCAAGATTAGTTAAGTATATGGAATACCCTAAGGCATTGTTAAAGACAACTTCCGCTTTCTCTCTCCAGCTGATGGGGGAGTGCTTTCATATTCTATCCATATTGTTTTTACCTCCTCCAATGAAGTTGGAAGGAGGTTATGTTCGTTGCCCCTGTTTGTGTGTGTTTGTTTGTGAACAGTTTCCTGGCAGCAATTTTAATCATAGAGTAGTGAAACTTACAGGGATTAACTGTTATCTGAAAATCTGGAAGTGATTACATTTCGGAAGGTCAATGCCACAGGTCAAGGTCCCGTTCAAGCAAAATGTCCAATTCACGTAATCAGCCATAAGTTTGGACATTGTTGTCACAGGGACTTCAAACTTGGTTCATATTTGAGTTTATGAAAATCCACACCATTGATACATGTTAAGGTCAAAGGTCAAGGTCAAGCAGAAGGTCGAGAAATGAGCTGGCCCGGCGGAGGTCTGCGTTCTACTGAGTGCCCCAATAGTATTTACAATGTTTTTATGTGACATTGTTATCCATAATTTTTTTCATTCATTGCCATTTATTGCAGATAGGAACCCCAAAATATTTTTCTTAGAGGAATTAGTTTTCGAATAATAGTTTGCAGTCGTCCACCGTATTATTATTATAATGAGTCTGACCGACTGACAGACATACAGTACATGGAACGCGGCTGTAATCAGCCAAATTAATCTTGCCATCAAAAATATTCTCCTTCTTAACCAAGATAGGTTGTCATAGTATTAGTCTAGGTCAAAATTACACCACAAGGCTGGAGAGAGAGAGAGAGAGAGAGAGAGAGAGAGAGAGAGAGAGAGATGGATATTTTCCAAAAGGTATAGATTTTTAAGCCTGTTAGTGGTTAATAGTTTTTGGAAAATTTAATATTTAGTAAAGTAACCGTAGAACTCAGTTTTCAAAACATGGCCTATATATTCTTTTTCTATTACAGTTTCTTTATCATCGAATTTTTATAAGAATTTCGTGTATCTAGAATAAAACCATTAACAGGAAAACATCTCTTTTGAAAAATACAATAAACCACAATTGTTCTTATTTTTTCTTACGATTGATTTTATTGGTGTAATTGTTGTTGAAGATAATTGAAAATTAGATTCCTGTGCATGATATATCTAGTATTAGTTGGGTCATTGTGTTTACCAAATATTGTCCATTTAACAACTAATTTTGGGAGAAAGAGTATAA
>NC_090727.1:140029258-140097974 GCF_036898095.1 Palaemon carinicauda | reverse complement strand
AAGAGAAGGAGAATGGAAGGAGGAGAAGGAGAAAAAGGAGGAGGCTGGAATGGAGAAGCACGAGAAGGAAAGTGAAAAGGAGGAGAAGAAGAAGAATAAAAAGAAAATTGAAAGGCTTGAAAAGGAGCTTCAACATCATCATAATCAGAAAGAGAAGGAGAATGGAAGGAAGGAGGAGAAAAAGGAGGAGGCTGGAATGGAGAAGCACGAGAAGGAAAGTGAAAAGGAGGAGAAGAAGAAGAATAAAAAGAAAATGAAAGGCTTGAAAAGGAGCTTCTACATCATCATAATCAGAAAGAGAAGGAGAATGGAAGGGAGGAGAAGGAGAAAAAGGAGGAGGCTGGAATGGAGAAGCACGAGAAGGAAAGTGAAAAGGAAGAGAAGAAGAAGAATAAAAAGAAAATTGAAAGGCTTGAAAAGGAGCTTCAACATCATCATAATCAGAAAGAGAAGGAGAATGGAAGGGAGGAGAAGGAGAAAAAGGAGGAGGCTGGAATGGAGAAGCACGAGAAGGAAAGTGAAAAGGAGGAGAAGAAGAAGAATAAAAAGAAAATTGAAAGGCTTGAAAAGGAGCTTCAACATCATCATAATCAGAAAGAGAAGGAGAATGGAAGGGAGGAGAAGGAGAAAAAGGAGGAGGCTGGAATGGAGAAGCACGAGAAGGAAAGTGAAAAGGAAGAGAAGAAGAAGAATAAAAAGAAAATTGAAAGGCTTGAAAAGGAGCTTCAACATCATCATAATCAGAAAGAGAAGGAGAATGGAAGGGAGGAGAAGGAGAAAAAGGAGGAGGCTGGAATGGAGAAGCACGAGAAGGAAAGTGAAAAGGAAGAGAAGAAGAAGAATAAAAAGAAAATTGAAAGGCTTGAAAAGGAGCTTCAACATCATCATAATCAGAAAGAGAAGGAGAATGGAAGGGAGGAGAAGGAGAAAAAGGAGGAGGCTGGAATGGAGAAGCACGAGAAGGAAAGTGAAAAGGAGGAGAAGAAGAAGAATAAAAAGAAAATTGAAAGGCTTGAAAAGGAGCTTCAACATCATCATAATCAGAAAGAGAAGGAGAATGGAAGGAAGGAGAAGGAGAAAAAGGAGGAGGCTGGAATGGAGAAGCAGGAGAAGGAAAGTGAAAAGGAAGAGAAGAAGAAGAATAAAAAGAAAATTGAAAGGCTTGAAAAGGAGCTTCAACATCATCATAATCAGAAAGAGAAGGAGAATGGAAGGGAGGAGAAGGAGAAAAAGGAGGAGGCTGGAATGGAGAAGCACGAGAAGGAAAGTGAAAAGGAAGAGAAGAAGAAGAATAAAAAGAAAATTGAAAGGCTTGAAAAGGAGCTTCAACATCATCATAATCAGAAAGAGAAGGAGAATGGAAGGAAGGAGAAGGAGAAAAAGGAGGAGGCTGGAATGGAGAAGCAGGAGAAGGAAAGTGAAAAGGAGGAGAAGAAGAAGAATAAAAAGAAAATTGAAAGGCTTGAAAAGGAGCTTACATCATCATAATCAGAAAGAGAAGGAGAATGGAAGGGAGGAGAAGGAGAAAAAGGAGGAGGCTGGAATGGAGAAGCACGAGAAGGAAAGTGAAAAGGAGGAGAAGAAGAAGAATAAAAAGAAAATTGAAAGGCTTGAAAAGGAGCTTCAACATCATCATAATCAGAAAGAGAAGGAGAATGGAAGGGAGGAGAAGGAGAAAAAGGAGGAGGCTGGAATGGAGAAGCACGAGAAGGAAAGTGAAAAGGAAGAGAAGAAGAAGAATAAAAAGAAAATTGAAAGGCTTGAAAAGGAGCTTCAACATCATCATAATCAGAAAGAGAAGGAGAATGGAAGGGAGGAGAAGGAGAAAAAGGAGGAGGCTGGAATGGAGAAGCACGAGAAGGAAAGTGAAAAGGAAGAGAAGAAGAAGAATAAAAAGAAAATTGAAAGGCTTGAAAAGGAGCTTCAACATCATCATAATCAGAAAGAGAAGGAGAATGGAAGGGAGGAGGAGAAAAAGGAGGAGGCTGGAATGGAGAAGCACGAGAAGGAAAGTGAAAAGGAGGAGAAGAAGAAGAATAAAAAGAAAATTGAAAGGCTTGAAAAGGAGCTTCAACATCATCATAATCAGAAAGAGAAGGAGAATGGAAGGGAGGAGGAGAAAAAGGAGGAGGCTGGAATGGAGAAGCACGAGAAGGAAAGTGAAAAGGAGGAGAAGAAGAAGAATAAAAAGAAAATGGAAAGGCTTGAAAAGGAGCTTCAACATCATCATAATCAGAAAGAGAAGGAGAATGGAAGGGAGGAGAAGGAGAAAAAGGAGGAGGCTGGAATGGAGAAGCACGAGAAGGAAAGTGAAAAGGAAGAGAAAAAGAAGAATAAAAAGAAAATTGAAAGGCTTGAAAAGGAGCTTCAACATCATCATAATCAGAAAGAGAAGGAGAATGGAAGGGAGGAGAAGGAGAAAAAGGAGGAGGCTGGAATGGAGAAGCACGAGAAGGAAAGTGAAAAGGAAGAGAAGAAGAAGAATAAAAAGAAAATTGAAAGGCTTGAAAAGGAGCTTCAACATCATCATAATCAGAAAGAGAAGGAGAATGGAAGGGAGGAGAAGGAGAAAAAGGAGGAGGCTGGATTCGAGAAGCACGAGAAGGAAGTGAAAAGGAGGAGAAGAAGAAGAATAAAAAGAAAATTGAAAGGCTTGAAAAGGAGCTTCAACATCATCATAATCAGAAAGAGAAGGAAAATGGAAGGAAGGAGAAGGAGAAAAAGGAGGAGGCTGGAATGGAGAAGCACGAGAAGGAAAGTGAAAAGGAAGAGAAGAAGAAGAATAAAAAGAAAATTGAAAGGCTTGAAAAGGAGCTTCAACATCATCATAATCAGAAAGAGAAGGAGAATGGAAGGGAGGAGGAGAAAAAGGAGGAGGCTGGAATGGAGAAGCACGAGAAGGAAAGTGAAAAGGAGGAGAAGAAGAAGAATAAAAAGAAAATTTAAAGGCTTGAAAAGGAGCTTCAACATCATCATAATCAGAAAGAGAAGGAGAATGGAAGGGAGGAGAAGAAAAAGGAGGAGGCTGGAATGGAGAAGCACGAGAAGGAAAGTGAAAAGGAGGAGAAGAAGAAGAATAAAAAGAAAATGGAGAGGCTTGAAAAGGAGCTTCAACATCATCATAATCAGAAAGAGAAGGAAAATGGAAGGAAGGAGAAGGAGAAAAAGGAGGAGGCTGGAATGGAGAAGCACGAGAAGGAAAGTGAAAAGGAAGAGAAGAAGAAGAATAAAAAGAAAATCGAAAGGCTTGAAAAGGAGCTTCAACATCATCATAATCAGAAAGAGAAGGAGAATGGAAGGGAGGAGGAGAAAAAGGAGGAGGCTGGAATGGAGAAGCACGAGAAGGAAAGTGAAAAGGAGGAGAAGAAGAAGAATAAAAAGAAAATTGAAAGGCTTGAAAAGGAGCTTCAACATCATCATAATCAGAAAGAGAAGGAGAATGGAAGGGAGGAGGAGAAAAAGGAGGAGGCTGGAATGGAGAAGCACGAGAAGGAAATTGAAAAGGAGGAGAAGAAGAAGAATAAAAAGAAAATTTAAAGGCTTGAAAAGGAGCTTCAACATCATCATAATCAGAAAGAGAAGGAGAATGGAAGGGAGGAGAAGAAAAAGGAGGAGGCTGGAATGGAGAAGCACGAGAAGGAAAGTGAAAAGGAGGAGAAGAAGAAGAATAAAAAGAAAATGGAGAGGCTTGAAAAGGAGCTTCAACATCATCATAATCAGAAAGAGAAGGAAAATGGAAGGAAGGAGAAGGAGAAAAAGGAGGAGGCTGGAATGGAGAAGCACGAGAAGGAAAGTGAAAAGGAAGAGAAGAAGAAGAATAAAAAGAAAATCGTAAGGCTTGAAAAGGAGCTTCAACATCATCATAATCAGAAAGAGAAGGAGAATGGAAGGGAGGAGGAGAAAAAGGAGGAGGCTGGAATGGAGAAGCACGAGAAGGAAGTGAAAAGGAGGAGAAGAAGAAGAATAAAAAGAAAATTGAAAGGCTTGAAAAGGAGCTTCAACATCATCATAATCAGAAAGAGAAGGAGAATGGAAGGGAGGAGAAGAAAAAGGAGGAGGCTGGAATGGAGAAGCACGAGAAGGAAAGTGAAAAGGAGGAGAAGAAGAAGAATAAAAAGAAAATGGAAAGGCTTGAAAAGGAGCTTCAACATCATCATAATCAGAAAGAGAAGGAGAATGGAAGGGAGGAGAAGGAGAAAAAGGAGGAGGCTGGAATGGAGAAGCACGAGAAGGAAAGTGAAAAGGAAGAGAAGAAGAAGAATAAAAAGAAAATTGAAAGGCTTGAAAAGGAGCTTCAACATCATCATAATCAGAAAGAGAAGGAGAATGGAAGGAAGGAGAAGGAGAAAAAGGAGGAGGCTGGAATGGAGAAGCACGAGAAGGAAAGTGAAAAGGAGGAGAAGAAGAAGAATAAAAAGAAAATTGAAAGGCTTGAAAAGGAGCTTCAACATCATCATAATCAGAAAGAGAAGGAGAATGGAAGGGAGGAGAAGGAGAAAAAGGAGGAGGCTGGAATGGAGAAGCACGAGAAGGAAAGTGAAAAGGAGGAGAAGAAGAAGAATAAAAAGAAAATTGAAAGGCTTGAAAAGGAGCTTCAACATCATCATAATCAGAAAGAGAAGGAGAATGGAAGGGAGGAGAAGGAGAAAAAGGAGGAGGCTGGAATGGAGAAGCACGAGAAGGAAAGTGAAAAGGAGAGAAGAAGAAGAATAAAAAGAAAATTGAAAGGCTTGAAAAGGAGCTTCAACATCATCATAATCAGAAAGAGAAGGAGAATGGAAGGGAGGAGAAGGAGAAAAAGGAGGAGGCTGGAATGGAGAAGCACGAGAAGGAAAGTGAAAAGGAAGAGAAGAAGAAGAATAAAAAGAAAATTGAAAGGCTTGAAAAGGAGCTTCAACATCATCATAATCAGAAAGAGAAGGAGAATGGAAGGGAGGAGAAGGAGAAAAAGGAGGAGGCTGGAATGGAGAAGCAGGAGAAGGAAAGTGAAAAGGAGGAGAAGAAGAAGAATAAAAAGAAAATTGAAAGGCTTGAAAAGGAGCTTCAACATCATCATAATCAGAAAGAGAAGGAGAATGGAAGGGAGGAGAAGGAGAAAAAGGAGGAGGCTGGAATGGAGAAGCACGAGAAGGAAAGTGAAAAGGAAGAGAAGAAGAAGAATAAAAAGAAAATTGAAAGGCTTGAAAAGGAGCTTCAACATCATCATAATCAGAAAGAGAAGGAGAATGGAAGGGAGGAGAAGGAGAAAAAGGAGGAGGCTGGAATGGAGAAGCACGAGAAGGAAAGTGAAAAGGAAGAGAAGAAGAAGAATAAAAAGAAAATTGAAAGGCTTGAAAAGGAGCTTCAACATCATCATAATCAGAAAGAGAAGGAGAATGGAAGGGAGGAGAAGGAGAAAAAGGAGGAGGCTGGAATGGAGAAGCACGAGAAGGAAAGTGAAAAGGAGGAGAAGAAGAAGAATAAAAAGAAAATTGAAAGGCTTGAAAAGGAGCTTCAACATCATCATAATCAGAAAGAGAAGGAGAATGGAAGGGGAGAAGGAGAAAAAGGAGGAGGCTGGAATGGAGAAGCACGAGAAGGAAAGTGAAAAGGAGGAGAAGAAGAAGAATAAAAAGAAAATTGAAAGGCTTGAAAAGGAGCTTCAACATCATCATAATCAGAAAGAGAAGGAGAATGGAAGGGAGGAGAAGGAGAAAAAGGAGGAGGCTGGATTGGAGAAGCACGAGAAGGAAAGTGAAAAGGAGGAGAAGAAGAAGAATAAAAAGAAAATTGAAAGGCTTGAAAAGGAGCTTCAACATCATCATAATCAGAAAGAGAAGGAGAATGGAAGGGAGGAGAAGGAGAAAAAGGAGGAGGCTGGAATGGAGAAGCACGAGAAGGAAAGTGAAAAGGAAGAGAAGAAGAAGAATAAAAAGAAAATTGAAAGGCTTGAAAAGGAGCTTCAACATCATCATAATCAGAAAGAGAAGGAGAATGGAAGGGAGGAGAAGGAGAAAAAGGAGGAGGCTGGATTGGAGAAGCACGAGAAGGAAAGTGAAAAGGAGGAGAAGAAGAAGAATAAAAAGAAAATTGAAAGGCTTGAAAAGGAGCTTCAACATCATCATAATCAGAAAGAGAAGGAGAATGGAAGGGAGGAGAAGGAGAAAAAGGAGGAGGCTGGAATGGAGAAGCACGAGAAGGAAAGTGAAAAGGAAGAGAAGAAGAAGAATAAAAAGAAAATTGAAAGGCTTGAAAAGGAGCTTCAACATCATCATAATCAGAAAGAGAAGGAGAATGGAAGGGAGGAGAAGGAGAAAAAGGAGGAGGCTGGAATGGAGAAGCACGAGAAGGAAAGTGAAAAGGAGGAGAAGAAGAAGAATAAAAAGAAAATTGAAAGGCTTGAAAAGGAGCTTCAACATCATCATAATCAGAAAGAGAAGGAGAATGGAAGGGAGGAGGAGAAAAAGGAGGAGGCTGGAATGGAGAAGCACGAGAAGGAAAGTGAAAAGGAGGAGAAGAAGAAGAATAAAAAGAAAATTGAAAGGCTTGAAAAGGAGCTTCAACATCATCATAATCAGAAAGAGAAGGAGAATGGAAGGAAGGAGAAGGAGAAAAAGGAGGAGGCTGGAATGGAGAAGCACGAGAAGGAAAGTGAAAAGGAAGAGAAGAAGAAGAATAAAAAGAAAATTGAAAGGCTTGAAAAGGAGCTTCAACATCATCATAATCAGAAAGAGAAGGAGAATGGAAGGGAGGAGAAGGAGAAAAAGGAGGAGGCTGGAATGGAGAAGCACGAGAAGGAAAGTGAAAAGGAGAGAAGAAGAAGAATAAAAAGAAAATTGAAAGGCTTGAAAAGGAGCTTCAACATCATCATAATCAGAAAGAGAAGGAGAATGGAAGGGAGGAGAAGGAGAAAAAGGAGGAGGCTGGAATGGAGAAGCACGAGAAGGAAAGTGAAAAGGAGGAGAAGAAGAAGAATAAAAAGAAAATTGAAAGGCTTGAAAAGGAGCTTCAACATCATCATAATCAGAAAGAGAAGGAGAATGGAAGGGAGGAGAAGGAGAAAAAGGAGGAGGCTGGAATGGAGAAGCACGAGAAGGAAAGTGAAAAGGAGAGAAGAAGAAGAATAAAAAGAAAATGAAAGGCTTGAAAAGGAGCTTCAACATCATCATAATCAGAAAGAGAAGGAGAATGGAAGGAAGGAGAAGGAGAAAAAGGAGGAGGCTGGAATGGAGAAGCACGAGAAGGAAAGTGAAAAGGAGGAGAAGAAGAAGAATAAAAAGAAAATCGAAAGGCTTGAAAAGGAGCTTCAACATCATCATAATCAGAAAGAGAAGGAGAATGGAAGGAAGGAGAAGGAGAAAAAGGAGGAGGCTGGAATGGAGAAGCACGAGAAGGAAAGTGAAAAGGAAGAGAAGAAGAAGAATAAAAAGAAAATTGAAAGGCTTGAAAAGGAGCTTCAACATCATCATAATCAGAAAGAGAAGGAGAATGGAAGGGAGGAGAAGGAGAAAAAGGAGGAGGCTGGAATGGAGAAGCACGAGAAGGAAAGTGAAAAGGAGGAGAAGAAGAAGAATAAAAAGAAAATTGAAAGGCTTGAAAAGGAGCTTCAACATCATCATAATCAGAAAGAGAAGGAGAATGGAAGGAAGGAGAAGGAGAAAAAGGAGGAGGCTGGAATGGAGAAGCACGAGAAGGAAAGTGAAAAGGAAGAGAAGAAGAAGAATAAAAAGAAAATTGAAAGGCTTGAAAAGGAGCTTCAACATCATCATAATCAGAAAGAGAAGGAGAATGGAAGGGAGGAGAAGGAGAAAAAGGAGGAGGCTGGAATGGAGAAGCACGAGAAGGAAAGTGAAAAGGAGAGAAGAAGAAGAATAAAAAGAAAATTGAAAGGCTTGAAAAGGAGCTTCAACATCATCATAATCAGAAAGAGAAGGAGAATGGAAGGGAGGAGGAGAAAAAGGAGGAGGCTGGAATGGAGAAGCACGAGAAGGAAAGTGAAAAGGAGGAGAAGAAGAAGAATAAAAAGAAAATTGAAAGGCTTGAAAAGGAGCTTCAACATCATCATAATCAGAAAGAGAAGGAGAATGGAAGGGAGGAGAAGGAGAAAAAGGAGGAGGCTGGAATGGAGAAGCAGGAGAAGGAAAGTGAAAAGGAGAGAAGAAGAAGAATAAAAAGAAAATTGAAAGGCTTGAAAAGGAGCTTCAACATCATCATAATCAGAAAGAGAAGGAGAATGGAAGGGAGGAGAAGGAGAAAAAGGAGGAGGCTGGAATGGAGAAGCACGAGAAGGAAAGTGAAAAGGAAGAGAAGAAGAAGAATAAAAAGAAAATTGAAAGGCTTGAAAAGGAGCTTCAACATCATCATAATCAGAAAGAGAAGGAGAATGGAAGGGAGGAGAAGGAGAAAAAGGAGGAGGCTGGAATGGAGAAGCAGGAGAAGGAAAGTGAAAAGGAGGAGAAGAAGAAGAATAAAAAGAAAATTGAAAGGCTTGAAAAGGAGCTTCAACATCATCATAATCAGAAAGAGAAGGAGAATGGAAGGGAGGAGAAGGAGAAAAAGGAGGAGGCTGGAATGGAGAAGCACGAGAAGGAAAGTGAAAAGGAGGAGAAGAAGAAGAATAAAAAGAAAATTGAAAGGCTTGAAAAGGAGCTTCAACATCATCATAATCAGAAAGAGAAGGAGAATGGAAGGGAGGAGAAGAAAAAGGAGGAGGCTGGAATGGAGAAGCACGAGAAGGAAAGTGAAAAGGAAGAGAAGAAGAAGAATAAAAAGAAAATTGAAAGGCTTGAAAAGGAGCTTCAACATCATCATAATCAGAAAGAGAAGGAGAATGGAAGGGAGGAGAAGGAGAAAAAGGAGGAGGCTGGAATGGAGAAGCACGAGAAGGAAAGTGAAAAGGAAGAGAAGAAGAAGAATAAAAAGAAAATTGAAAGGCTTGAAAAGGAGCTTCAACATCATCATAATCAGAAAGAGAAGGAGAATGGAAGGGAGGAGGAGAAAAAGGAGGAGGCTGGAATGGAGAAGCACGAGAAGGAAAGTGAAAAGGAGGAGAAGAAGAAGAATAAAAAGAAAATTGAAAGGCTTGAAAAGGAGCTTCTACATCATCATAATCAGAAAGAGAAGGAGAATGGAAGGGAGGAGGAGAAAAAGGAGGAGGCTGGAATGGAGAAGCACGAGAAGGAAAGTGAAAAGGAGGAGAAGAAGAAGAATAAAAAGAAAATGGAAAGGCTTGAAAAGGAGCTTCAACATCATCATAATCAGAAAGAGAAGGAGAATGGAAGGGAGGAGAAGGAGAAAAAGGAGGAGGCTGGAATGGAGAAGCACGAGAAGGAAAGTGAAAAGGAAGAGAAAAGAAGAATAAAAAGAAAATTGAAAGGCTTGAAAAGGAGCTTCAACATCATCATAATCAGAAAGAGAAGGAGAATGGAAGGGAGGAGAAGGAGAAAAAGGAGGAGGCTGGAATGGAGAAGCACGAGAAGGAAAGTGAAAAGGAAGAGAAGAAGAAGAATAAAAAGAAAATTGAAAGGCTTGAAAAGGAGCTTCAACATCATCATAATCAGAAAGAGAAGGAGAATGGAAGGGAGGAGAAGGAGAAAAAGGAGGAGGCTGGATGGAGAAGCACGAGAAGGAAAGTGAAAAGGAGGAGAAGAAGAAGAATAAAAAGAAAATTGAAAGGCTTGAAAAGGAGCTTCAACATCATCATAATCAGAAAGAGAAGGAGAATGGAAGGAAGGAGAAGGAGAAAAAGGAGGAGGCTGGAATGGAGAAGCACGAGAAGGAAAGTGAAAAGGAAGAGAAGAAGAAGAATAAAAAGAAAATTGAAAGGCTTGAAAAGGAGCTTCAACATCATCATAATCAGAAAGAGAAGGAGAATGGAAGGGAGGAGGAGAAAAAGGAGGAGGCTGGAATGGAGAAGCACGAGAAGGAAAGTGAAAAGGAGGAGAAGAAGAAGAATAAAAAGAAAATTTAAAGGCTTGAAAAGGAGCTTCAACATCATCATAATCAGAAAGAGAAGGAGAATGGAAGGGAGGAGAAGAAAAAGGAGGAGGCTGGAATGGAGAAGCACGAGAAGGAAAGTGAAAAGGAGGAGAAGAAGAAGAATAAAAAGAAAATGGAGAGGCTTGAAAAGGAGCTTCAACATCATCATAATCAGAAAGAGAAGGAAAATGGAAGGAAGGAGAAGGAGAAAAAGGAGGAGGCTGGAATGGAGAAGCACGAGAAGGAAAGTGAAAAGGAAGAGAAGAAGAAGAATAAAAAGAAAATCGAAAGGCTTGAAAAGGAGCTTCAACATCATCATAATCAGAAAGAGAAGGAGAATGGAAGGGAGGAGGAGAAAAAGGAGGAGGCTGGAATGGAGAAGCACGAGAAGGAAAGTGAAAAGGAGGAGAAGAAGAAGAATAAAAAGAAAATTGAAAGGCTTGAAAAGGAGCTTCAACATCATCATAATCAGAAAGAGAAGGAGAATGGAAGGGAGGAGGAGAAAAAGGAGGAGGCTGGAATGGAGAAGCACGAGAAGGAAATTGAAAAGGAGGAGAAGAAGAAGAATAAAAAGAAAATTTAAAGGCTTGAAAAGGAGCTTCAACATCATCATAATCAGAAAGAGAAGGAGAATGGAAGGGAGGAGAAGAAAAAGGAGGAGGCTGGAATGGAGAAGCACGAGAAGGAAAGTGAAAAGGAGGAGAAGAAGAAGAATAAAAAGAAAATGGAGAGGCTTGAAAAGGAGCTTCAACATCATCATAATCAGAAAGAGAAGGAAAATGGAAGGAAGGAGAAGGAGAAAAAGGAGGAGGCTGGAATGGAGAAGCACGAGAAGGAAAGTGAAAAGGAAGAGAAGAAGAAGAATAAAAAGAAAATCGTAAGGCTTGAAAAGGAGCTTCAACATCATCATAATCAGAAAGAGAAGGAGAATGGAAGGGAGGAGGAGAAAAAGGAGGAGGCTGGAATGGAGAAGCACGAGAAGGAAGTGAAAAGGAGGAGAAGAAGAAGAATAAAAAGAAAATTGAAAGGCTTGAAAAGGAGCTTCAACATCATCATAATCAGAAAGAGAAGGAGAATGGAAGGGAGGAGAAGAAAAAGGAGGAGGCTGGAATGGAGAAGCACGAGAAGGAAAGTGAAAAGGAGGAGAAGAAGAAGAATAAAAAGAAAATGGAAAGGCTTGAAAAGGAGCTTCAACATCATCATAATCAGAAAGAGAAGGAGAATGGAAGGGAGGAGAAGGAGAAAAAGGAGGAGGCTGGAATGGAGAAGCACGAGAAGGAAAGTGAAAAGGAAGAGAAGAAGAAGAATAAAAAGAAAATTGAAAGGCTTGAAAAGGAGCTTCAACATCATCATAATCAGAAAGAGAAGGAGAATGGAAGGAAGGAGAAGGAGAAAAAGGAGGAGGCTGGAAAGGAGAAGCACGAGAAGGAAAGTGAAAAGGAGGAGAAGAAGAAGAATAAAAAGAAAATTGAAAGGCTTGAAAAGGAGCTTCAACATCATCATAATCAGAAAGAGAAGGAGAATGGAAGGGAGGAGAAGGAGAAAAAGGAGGAGGCTGGAATGGAGAAGCACGAGAAGGAAAGTGAAAAGGAAGAGAAGAAGAAGAATAAAAAGAAAATTGAAAGGCTTGAAAAGGAGCTTCAACATCATCATAATCAGAAAGAGAAGGAGAATGGAAGGGAGGAGAAGGAGAAAAAGGAGGAGGCTGGAATGGAGAAGCACGAGAAGGAAAGTGAAAAGGAAGAGAAGAAGAAGAATAAAAAGAAAATTGAAAGGCTTGAAAAGGAGCTTCAACATCATCATAATCAGAAAGAGAAGGAGAATGGAAGGAAGGAGAAGGAGAAAAAGGAGGAGGCTGGAATGGAGAAGCAGGAGAAGGAAAGTGAAAAGGAGAGAAGAAGAAGAATAAAAAGAAAATTGAAAGGCTTGAAAAGGAGCTTCTACATCATCATAATCAGAAAGAGAAGGAGAATGGAAGGGAGGAGAAGGAGAAAAAGGAGGAGGCTGGAAAGGAGAAGCAGGAGAAGGAAAGTGAAAAGGAGGAGAAGAAGAAGAATAAAAAGAAAATTGAAAGGCTTGAAAAGGAGCTTCTACATCATCATAATCAGAAAGAGAAGGAGAATGGAAGGGAGGAGAAGGAGAAAAAGGAGGAGGCTGGAATGGAGAAGCACGAGAAGGAAAGTGAAAAGGAAGAGAAGAAGAAGAATAAAAAGAAAATTGAAAGGCTTGAAAAGGAGCTTCAACATCATCATAATCAGAAAGAGAAGGAGAATGGAAGGGAGGAGAAGGAGAAAAAGGAGGAGGCTGGATTGGAGAAGCACGAGAAGGAAAGTGAAAAGGAGGAGAAGAAGAAGAATAAAAAGAAAATTGAAAGGCTTGAAAAGGAGCTTCAACATCATCATAATCAGAAAGAGAAGGAGAATGGAAGGGAGGAGAAGGACAAAAAGGAGGAGGCTGGAATGGAGAAGCACGAGAAGGAAAGTGAAAAGGAAGAGAAGAAGAAGAATAAAAAGAAAATTGAAAGGCTTGAAAAGGAGCTTCAACATCATCATAATCAGAAAGAGAAGGAGAATGGAAGGGAGGAGGAGAAAAAGGAGGAGGCTGGAATGGAGAAGCACGAGAAGGAAAGTGAAAAGGAGGAGAAGAAGAAGAATAAAAAGAAAATTGAAAGGCTTGAAAAGGAGCTTCAACATCATCATAATCAGAAAGAGAAGGAGAATGGAAGGGAGGAGGAGAAAAAGGAGGAGGCTGGATTGGAGAAGCACGAGAAGGAAAGTGAAAAGGAGGAGAAGAAGAAGAATAAAAAGAAAATTGAAAGGCTTGAAAAGGAGCTTCAACATCATCATAATCAGAAAGAGAAGGAGAATGGAAGGGAGGAGAAGGAGAAAAAGGAGGAGGCTGGAATGGAGAAGCACGAGAAGGAAAGTGAAAAGGAAGAGAAGAAGAAGAATAAAAAGAAAATTGAAAGGCTTGAAAAGGAGCTTCAACATCATCATAATCAGAAAGAGAAGGAGAATGGAAGGGAGGAGAAGGAGAAAAAGGAGGAGGCTGGATTGGAGAAGCACGAGAAGGAAAGTGAAAAGGAGGAGAAGAAGAAGAATAAAAAGAAAATTGAAAGGCTTGAAAAGGAGCTTCAACATCATCATAATCAGAAAGAGAAGGAAAATGGAAGGAAGGAGAAGGAGAAAAAGGAGGAGGCTGGAATGGAGAAGCACGAAAAGGAAAGTGAAAAGGAAGAGAAGAAGAAAAATAAAAAGAAAATTGAAAGGCTTGAAAAGGAGCTTCAACATCATCATAATCAGAAAGAGAAGGAGAATGGAAGGGAGGAGGAGAAAAAGGAGGAGGCTGGAATGGAGAAGCACGAGAAGGAAAGTGAAAAGGAGGAGAAGAAGAAGAATAAAAAGAAAATTGAAAGGCTTGAAAAGGAGCTTCAACATCATCATAATCAGAAAGAGAAGGAGAATGGAAGGGAGGAGGAGAAAATGGAGGAGGCTGGATTGGAGAAGCACGAGAAGGAAAGTGAAAAGGAGGAGAAGAAGAAGAATAAAAAGAAAATTGAAAGGCTTGAAAAGGAGCTTCAACATCATCATAATCAGAAAGAGAAGGAGAATGGAAGGAAGGAGAAGGAGAAAAAGGAGGAGGCTGGAAAGGAGAAGCAGGAGAAGGAAAGTGAAAAGGAAGAGAAGAAGAAGAATAAAAAGAAAATTGAAAGGCTTGAAAAGGAGCTTCAACATCATCATAATCAGAAAGAGAAGGAGAATGGAAGGGAGGAGAAGGAGAAAAAGGAGGAGGCTGGAATGGAGAAGCACGAGAAGGAAAGTGAAAAGGAAGAGAAGAAGAAGAATAAAAAGAAAATTGAAAGGCTTGAAAAGGAGCTTCAACATCATCATAATCAGAAAGAGAAGGAGAATGGAAGGAAGGAGAAGGAGAAAAAGGAGGAGGCTGGAAAGGAGAAGCAGGAGAAGGAAAGTGAAAAGGAGGAGAAGAAGAAGAATAAAAAGAAAATTGAAAGGCTTGAAAAGGAGCTTTTACATCATCATAATCAGAAAGAGAAGGAGAATGGAAGGGAGGAGAAGGAGAAAAAGGAGGAGGCTGGAATGGAGAAGCACGAGAAGTAAAGTGAAAAGGAGGAGAAGAAGAAGAATAAAAAGAAAATTGAAAGGCTTGAAAAGGAGCTTCAACATCATCATAATCAGAAAGAGAAGGAGAATGGAAGGGAGGAGAAGGACAAAAAGGAGGAGGCTGGAATGGAGAAGCACGAGAAGGAAAGTGAAAAGGAAGAGAAGAAGAAGAATAAAAAAAAAATTGAAAGGCTTGAAAAGGAGCTTCAACATCATCATAATCAGAAAGAGAAGGAGAATGGAAGGGAGGAGAAGGAGAAAAAGGAGGAGGCTGGAATGGAGAAGCACGAGAAGGAAAGTGAAAAGGAGGAGAAGAAGAAGAATAAAAAGAAAATTGAAAGGCTTGAAAAGGAGCTTCTACATCATCATAATCAGAAAGAGAAGGAGAATGGAAGGGAGGAGGAGAAAAAGGAGGAGGCTGGATTGGAGAAGCACGAGAAGGAAAGTGAAAAGGAGGAGAAGAAGAAGAATAAAAAGAAAATGGAAAGGCTTGAAAAGGAGCTTCAACATCATCATAATCAGAAAGAGAAGGAGAATGGAAGGGAGGAGAAGGAGAAAAAGGAGGAGGCTGGAATGGAGAAGCACGAGAAGGAAAGTGAAAAGGAAGAGAAAAAGAAGAATAAAAAGAAAATTGAAAGGCTTGAAAAGGAGCTTCAACATCATCATAATCAGAAAGAGAAGGAGAATGGAAGGGAGGAGAAGGAGAAAAAGGAGGAGGCTGGAATGGAGAAGCACGAGAAGGAAAGTGAAAAGGAAGAGAAGAAGAAGAATAAAAAGAAAATTGAAAGGCTTGAAAAGAAGCTTCAACATCATCATAAACAGAAAGAGAAGGAGAATGGAAGGGAGGAGAAGGAGAAAAAGGAGGAGGCTGGATTGGAGAAGCACGAGAAGGAGAGTGAAAAGGAGGAGAAGAAGAAGAATAAAAAGAAAATTGAAAGGCTTGAAAAGGAGCTTCAACATCATCATAATCAGAAAGAGAAGGAAAATGGAAGGAAGGAGAAGGAGAAAAAGGAGGAGGCTGGAATGGAGAAGCACGAGAAGGAAAGTGAAAAGGAAGAGAAGAAGAAGAATAAAAAGAAAATTGAAAGGCTTGAAAAGGAGCTTCAACATCATCATAATCAGAAAGAGAAGGAGAATGGAAGGGAGGAGGAGAAAAAGGAGGAGGCTGGAATGGAGAAGCACGAGAAGGAAAGTGAAAAGGAGGAGAAGAAGAAGAATAAAAAGAAAATTTAAAGGCTTGAAAAGGAGCTTCAACATCATCATAATCAGAAAGAGAAGGAGAATGGAAGGGAGGAGAAGAAAAAGGAGGAGGCTGGAATGGAGAAGCACGAGAAGGAAAGTGAAAAGGAGGAGAAGAAGAAGAATAAAAAGAAAATGGAGAGGCTTGAAAAGGAGCTTCAACATCATCATAATCAGAAAGAGAAGGAAAATGGAAGGAAGGAGAAGGAGAAAAAGGAGGAGGCTGGAATGGAGAAGCACGAGAAGGAAAGTGAAAAGGAAGAGAAGAAGAAGAATAAAAAGAAAATCGAAAGGCTTGAAAAGGAGCTTCAACATCATCATAATCAGAAAGAGAAGGAGAATGGAAGGGAGGAGGAGAAAAAGGAGGAGGCTGGAATGGAGAAGCACGAGAAGGAAAGTAAAAAGGAGGAGAAGAAGAAGAATAAAAAGAAAATTGAAAGGCTTGAAAAGGAGCTTCAACATCATCATAATCAGAAAGAGAAGGAGAATGGAAGGGAGGAGGAGAAAAAGGAGGAGGCTGGAATGGAGAAGCACGAGAAGGAAAGTGAAAAGGAGGAGAAGAAGAAGAATAAAAAGAAAATTTAAAGGCTTGAAAAGGAGCTTCAACATCATCATAATCAGAAAGAGAAGGAGAATGGAAGGGAGGAGAAGAAAAAGGAGGAGGCTGGAATGGAGAAGCACGAGAAGGAAAGTGAAAAGGAGGAGAAGAAGAAGAATAAAAAGAAAATGGAGAGGCTTGAAAAGGAGCTTCAACATCATCATAATCAGAAAGAGAAGGAAAATTGAAGAAAGGAGAAGGAGAAAAAGGAGGAGGCTGGAATGGAGAAGCACGAGAAGGAAAGTGAAAAGGAAGAGAAGAAGAAGAATAAAAAGAAAATCGAAAGGCTTGAAAAGGAGCTTCAACATCATCATAATCAGAAAGAGAAGGAGAATGGAAGGGAGGAGGAGAAAAAGGAGGAGGCTGGAATGGAGAAGCACGAGAAGGAAAGTGAAAAGGAGGAGAAGAAGAAGAATAAAAAGAAAATTGAAAGGCTTGAAAAGGAGCTTCAACATCATCATAATCAGAAAGAGAAGGAGAATGGAAGGGAGGAGAAGAAAAAGGAGGAGGCTGGAATGGAGAAGCACGAGAAGGAAAGTGAAAAGGAGGAGAAGAAGAAGAATAAAAAGAAAATGGAAAGGCTTGAAAAGGAGCTTCAACATCATCATAATCAGAAAGAGAAGGAGAATGGAAGGGAGGAGAAGGAGAAAAAGGAGGAGGCTGGAATGGAGAAGCACGAGAAGGAAAGTGAAAAGGAAGAGAAGAAGAAGAATAAAAAGAAAATTGAAAGGCTTGAAAAGGAGCTTCAACATCATCATAATCAGAAAGAGAAGGAGAATGGAAGGAAGGAGAAGGAGAAAAAGGAGGAGGCTGGAAAGGAGAAGCACGAGAAGGAAAGTGAAAAGGAGGAGAAGAAGAAGAATAAAAAGAAAATTGAAAGGCTTGAAAAGGACTTCTACATCATCATAATCAGAAAGAAAAGGAGAATGGAAGGGAGGAGAAGGAGAAAAAGGAGGAGGCTGGAATGGAGAAGCACGAGAAGGAAAGTGAAAAGGAGGAGAAGAAGAAGAATAAAAAGAAAATTGAAAGGCTTGAAAAGGAGCTTCAACATCATCATAATCAGAAAGAGAAGGAGAATGGAAGGGAGGAGAAGGAGAAAAAGGAGGAGGCTGGAATGGAGAAGCAGGAGAAGGAAAGTGAAAAGGAGGAGAAGAAGAATAAAAAGAAAATCGAAAGACTTGAAAAGAAGCTTCTACATCATCATAGTCAGAAAGAGAAGGAGAATGGAAGGAAGGAGAAGGAGAAAAAGGAGGAGGCTGGAATGGAGAAGCAGGAGAAGGAAAGTGAAAAGGAAGAGAAGAAGAAGAATAAAAAGAAAATCGAAAGACTTGAAAAGGAGCTTCTACATCATCATAATCAGAAAGAGAAGGAGAATGGAAGGGAGGAAGAGAAAAAGGAGGAGGCTGGAAAGGAGAAGCAGGAGAAGGAAAGTGAAAAGGAGGAGAAGAAGAAGAATAAAAAGAAAATTGAAAGGCTTGAAAAGGAGCTTCTACATCATCATAATCAGAAAGAGAAGGAGAATGGAAGGGAGGAGAAGGAGAAAAAGGAGGAGGCTGGAATGGAGAAGCACGAGAAGGAAAGTGAAAAGGGAGAGAAGAAGAAGAATAAAAAGAAAATTGAAAGGCTTGAAAAGGAGCTTCAACATCATCATAATCAGAAAGAGAAGGAAAATGGAAGGAAGGAGAAGGAGAAAAAGGAGGAGGCTGGATTGGAGAAGCACGAGAAGGAAAGTGAAAAGGAGGAGAAGAAGAAGAATAAAAAGAAAATTGAAAGGCTTGAAAAGGAGCTTCAACATCATCATAATCAGAAAGAGAAGGAGAATGGAAGGGAGGAGAAGGACAAAAAGGAGGAGGCTGGAATGGAGAAGCACGAGAAGGAAAGTGAAAAGGAAGAGAAGAAGAAGAATAAAAAGAAAATTGAAAGGCTTGAAAAGGAGCTTCAACATCATCATAATCAGAAAGAGAAGGAGAATGGAAGGGAGGAGGAGAAAAAGGAGGAGGCTGGAATGGAGAAGCACGAGAAGGAAAGTGAAAAGGAGGAGAAGAAGAAGAATAAAAAGAAAATTGAAAGGCTTGAAAAGGAGCTTCAACATCATCATAATCAGAAAGAGAAGGAGAATGGAAGGGAGGAAGAGAAAAAGGAGGAGGCTGGATTGGAGAAGCATGAGAAGGAAAGTGAAAAGGAGGAGAAGAAGAAGAATAAAAAGAAAATTGAAAGGCTTGAAAAGGAGCTTCAACATCATCATAATCAGAAAGAGAAGGAGAATGGAAGGGAGGAGAAGGAGAAAAAGGAGGAGGCTGGAATGGAGAAGCACGAGAAGGAAAGTGAAAAGGAAGAGAAGAAGAAGAATAAAAAGAAAATTGAAAGGCTTGAAAAGGAGCTTCAACATCATCATAATCAGAAAGAGAAGGAGAATGGAAGGAAGGAGAAGGAGAAAAAGGAGGAGGCTGGAAAGGAGAAGCGCGAGAAGGAAAGTGAAAAGGAGGAGAAGAAGAAGAATAAAAAGAAAATTGAAAGGCTTGAAAAGGAGCTTCTACATCATCATAATCAGAAAGAGAAGGAGAATGGAAGGGAGGAGAAGGAGAAAAAGGAGGAGGCTGGAATGGAGAAGCACGAGAAGGAAAGTGAAAAGGAGGAGAAGAAGAAGAATAAAAAGAAAATTGAAAGGCTTGAAAAGGAGCTTCAACATCATCATAATCAGAAAGAGAAGGAGAATGGAAGGGAGGAGAAGGAGAAAAAGGAGGAGGCTGGAATGGAGAAGCACGAGAAGGAAAGTGAAAAGGAAGAGAAGAAGAAGAATAAAAAGAAAATTGAAAGGCTTGAAAAGGAGCTTCAACATCATCATAATCAGAAAGAGAAGGAGAATGGAAGGGAGGAGAAGGAGAAAAAGGAGGAGGCTGGAAAGGAGAAGCAGGAGAAGGAAAGTGAAAAGGAGGAGAAGAAGAAGAATAAAAATAAAATTGAAAGGCTTGAAAAGGAGCTTCTACATCATCATAATCAGAAAGAGAAGGAGAATGGAAGGGAGGAGAAGGAGAAAAAGGAGGAGGCTGGAATGGAGAAGCAGGAGAAAGAAAGTGATTAGGAGGAGAAGAAGAAGAATAAAAAGAAAATTGAAAGGCTTGAAAAGGAGCTTCAACATCATCATAATCAGAAAGAGAAGGAGAATGGAAGGGAGGAGAAGGAGAAAAAGGAGGAGGCTGGAATGGAGAAGCAGGAGAAGGAAAGTGAAAAGGAGGAGAAGAAGAAGAATAAAAAGAAAATTGAAAGGCTTGAAAAGGAGCTTCTACATCATCATAATCAGAAAGAGAAGGAGAATGGAAGTGAGGAGAAGGAGAAAAAGGAGGAGGCTGGAATGGAGAAGCAGGAGAAAGAAATTGATTAGGAGGAGAAGAAGAAGAATAAAAAGAAAATTGAAAGGCTTGAAAAGGAGCTTCAACATCATCATAATCAGAAAGAGAAGGAGAATGGAAGGAAGGAGAAGGAGAAAAAGGAGGAGGCTGGAAAGGAGAAGCACGAGAAGGAAAGTGAAAAGGAGGAGAAGAAGAAGAATAAAAAGAAAATTGAAAGGCTTGAAAAGGAGCTTCTACATCATCATAATCAGAAAGAGAAGGAGAATGGAAGGGAGGAGAAGGAGAAAAAGGAGGAGGCTGGAATGGAGAAGCACGAGAAGGAAAGTGAAAAGGAAGAGAAGAAGAAGAATAAAAAGAAAATTGAAAGGCTTGAAAAGGAGCTTCTACATCATCATAATCAGAAAGAGAAGGAGAATGGAAGGGAGGAGAAGGAGAAAAAGGAGGAGGCTGGAATGGAGAAGCACGAGAAGGAAAGTGAAAAGGAGGAGAAGAAGAAGAATAAAAAGAAAATTGAAAGGCTTGAAAAGGAGCTTCAACATCATCATAATCAGAAAGAGAAGGAGAATGGAAGGGAGGAGAAGGAGAAAAAGGAGGAGGCTGGAATGGAGAAGCACGAGAAGGAAAGTGAAAAGGAAGAGAAGAAGAAGAATAAAAAGAAAATTGAAAGGCTTGAAAAGGAGCTTCAACATCATCATAATCAGAAAGAGAAGGAGAATGGAAGGGAGGAGAAGGAGAAAAAGGAGGAGGCTGGAAAGGAGAAGCACGAGAAGGAAAGTGAAAAGGAGGAGAAGAAGAAGAATAAAAAGAAAATTGAAAGGCTTGAAAAGGAGCTTCTACATCATCATAATCAGAAAGAGAAGGAGAATGGAAGGGAGGAGAAGGAGAAAAAGGAGGAGGCTGGAATGGAGAAGCAGGAGAAAGAAAGTGATTAGGAGGAGAAGAAGAAGAATAAAAAGAAAATTGAAAGGCTTGAAAAGGAGCTTCAACATCATCATAATCAGAAAGAGAAGGAGAATGGAAGGAAGGAGAAGGAGAAAAAGGAGGAGGCTGGAAAGGAGAAGCACGAGAAGGAAAGTGAAAAGGAGGAGAAGAAGAAGAATAAAAAGAAAATTGAAAGGCTTGAAAAGGAGCTTCTACATCATCATAATCAGAAAGAGAAGGAGAATGGAAGGGAGGAGAAGGAGAAAAAGGAGGAGGCTGGAATGGAGAAGCACGAGAAGGAAAGTGAAAAGGAGGAGAAGAAGAAGAATAAAAAGAAAATTGAAAGGCTTGAAAAGGAGCTTCAACATCATCATAATCAGAAAGAGAAGGAGAATGGAAGGGAGGAGAAGGAGAAAAAGGAGGAGGCTGGAATGGAGAAGCACGAGAAGGAAAGTGAAAAGGAAGAGAAGAAGAAGAATAAAAAGAAAATTGAAAGGCTTGAAAAGGAGCTTCAACATCATCATAATCAGAAAGAGAAGGAGAATGGAAGGGAGGAGAAGGACAAAAAGGAGGAGGCTGGAATGGAGAAGCACGAGAAGGAAAGTGAAAAGGAGGAGAAGAAGAAGAATAAAAAGAAAATTGAAAGGCTTGAAAAGGAGCTTCTACATCATCATAATCAGAAAGAGAAGGAGAATGGAAGGAAGGAGAAGGAGAAAAAGGAGGAGGCTGGAATGGAGAAGCAGGAGAAGGAAAGTGAAAAGGAGGAGAAGAAGAATAAAAAGAAAATCGAAAGACTTGAAAAGGAGCTTCTACATCATCATAGTCAGAAAGAGAAGGAGAATGGAAGGAAGGAGAAGGAGAAAAAGGAGGAGGCTGGAATGGAGAAGCAGGAGAAGGAAAGTGAAAAGGAAGAGAAGAAGAAGAATAAAAAGAAAATCGAAAGACTTGAAAAGGAGCTTCTACATCATCATAATCAGAAAGAGAAGGAGAATGGAAGGGAGGAGAAGGAGAAAAAGGAGGAGGCTGGAATGGAGAAGCACGAGAAGGAAAGTGAAAAGGAGGAGAAGAAGAAGAATAAAAAGAAAATTGAAAGACTTGAAAAGTAGCTTCTACATCATCATAATCAGAAAGAGAAGGAGAATGGAAGGGAGGAGAAGGAGAAAAAGGAGGAGGCTGGAAAGGAGAAGCAGGAGAAGGAAAGTGAAAAGGAGGAGAAGAAGAAGAATAAAAAGAAAATTGAAAGACTTGAAAAGGAGCTTCTACATCATCATAATCAGAAAGAGAAGGAGAATGGAAGGGAGGAGAAGGAGAAAAAGGAGGAGGCTGGAAAGGAGAAGCAGGAGAAGGAAAGTGAAAAGGAGGAGAAGAAGAAGAATAAAAAGAAAATTGAAAGGCTTGAAAAGGAGCTTCTACATCATCATAATCAGAAAGAGAAGGAGAATGGAAGGGAGGAGAAGGAGAAAAAGAAGGAGGCTGGAAAGGAGAAGCAGTAGAAGGAAAGTGAAAAGGAGGAGAAGAAGAAGAATAAAAAGGAAATCGAAAGACTAGAAAAGGAGCTTCTACATCTTAATAATCAGGAAGAGAAGGAGAATGGAAGGGAGGAGAAGAAGAAAAAGAAGGAGGCTGGAAAGAAGAAGGAGAAGGAAACTGAAAAGGAGGAGAAGAAGAAGAAAAAATATAATGAAAAAATCGGAGGCAAGAGGAGGAAAAGAAGATAATTACCCCCAATCGTGAAGAAGAACTAAACAAGAAAATAGAAGAATTGAAGAGAGAAAAGAAGAAATTAAAGGACTGTATAAGGAGACTTAAAAACCAGGTCGTGAGAAAAAATATAGAGAATAAAAATAAAATCGAAAGATTTGAAAAGGAGCTTCTACGAAAACAAGAAATCAACGCTAGTTTGATGGGACTTTATGGAAAGAAGGAAAATAAGATAATCAAGAATAGCAAGGATCAGAAGAAGAAGAATGGAAAGGAGGAAAAACAGAATACCAATAATCAGAGGAATAAGGGGGAGAAGGGGAAGAGAAAAAATAAAGAAAAATTAAACAAGGAGAAGGAAGAGAATAGAAAAAGCGAGAGGCTAAAAAAGGATAGACAACAATTGATGGAAGATAAACAATTCGGAGAGTATTGACAGAACATCAAAAATCTTTCCAAAAAAGGAGATCAGAACAGGGCAACCACTCAATGGAACCTTCATTGAACAAGAAATCGTTGATCATATAAACAATGGCATTCCCCCATGGGATAGAGAAAATTACTCCATTCCTAGGCAGCGTAAATGTGACTCGGTTATGGTGGTCCATCACAATAACCCAAAAATGCCCATCCAAGTCTTCCGTTTAAAGTTCGATTGTGGCAAGTGCTACTTGGGCCACTTTCTCAATCAAATTCTTAGACCCTTGGTTGGATTTGATTTAATTAGATATTTAATGTGCCCTGTAGGTATTAGAATAAGTTTTGATACACAAAGGTGGGAAGAGTTTCTGAAAGATAAGAAGGAAAGGGAGGAGGAGTATCACAAGAAGAATGAAAGGAGTCAGGAGGAAGAGCAGGCGAAGAAGACAACTGACCCTAATCGTCAAAAGGAACAAGGGGAGATAATAGCAAGATTGAATATAGAAATTAAGCGTTTAGGTTTTCGTATAGAGATTCTTCACGAAAGGGTGGTTAAATGCTTTAGAAACAAGCGCAAAGAAATCAAAAGGCTTCAAAAGGAGCTCCGACGAGAAGATAAAATCAACGCTCGTTTGGTGGGGCTTTATGGAAAGGATGAGGAGACCTCCTCACAATCATCACTTGATTCTTCCTCCTCACTTTCATCACCTGGTTCTTCCTTCTCACAGTCACCACTTTATTCTTCCTTCTCTCGTTCATCACTAGATTTTTCCTTCTCAAATTCATCACTTTATTCTTCCTCCTCACATTCATCACTTGGTTGTTCTTCCTCACATTCATCACTTGAATTCCCCCTCTTCTTAAATCCACCAGAATCCTCCCCTTTCTTAAAGGCACTCTTCTCAAAAACAACACCAGAATCCTCCCCTTTCTTAAATCTACCCTTCTCACAACCACCACTAGATATTCAAGATAAGCTTCGGAAGAATTATGAAGAATGGGAGGAAAAGGACGACATCCCGGGATTCTGCAAAATTGTCGTGCTAGAGAGGTATCTTGACAGGGAATCACTGTACCCGTTTCGCCATATGTGCCGTCTGTTGCATATAATGCATACCACCGTGAAATTCGAATGGGAGTCCAGGGAGCGATATTTTGAAGGGTTACCAAAAGAAGACTCTGAAAAAGAAGAATGGTTGAAGCCCTTTTACACATTAACACCTCCTGAATATGAGTTCTTTGTAAAGGATGAATACCAGATAGAAAACCTGGCACCACGGCAGGTCCATGAGGCAATGACTGAACTCTATAAACCGTGGAATTTGAAAAGGTACCATCGTATGACAAACAATTGTCAATCCATGCTTAGAGAGCTTCTAGAACGTCTAGGAGTTGAAATACCTGACAAAAACAAGCTTTTAAGATGGCAGCATGTGTAAGGAGATTGTACTGAAAAGTCAGCATGAGGTTGCAAAAGAATCTTCAATTTGAGAGAGAGGATTCCCATACTAGATTGGCACGGGGAATACAGATAAAGTTAGCAGAAAGAGAAGGAGAATGGAAGAGAGCAAAATAAGAAAAAAAAACGAATACCAAGAATCTGGAAAAGGCGAATGGAAATGAGAAGCAGGAGAAGGAAAATGAAAAGGAGGAGGAAAAGAAGAAACAACATACTAACAAGAATCAGAAGGAAGAGGAGGATAAGAAGATGGGTAGATGGAAAATGCTGGCCAGAAACATCGACCCCACATAAAAGTGGTAAAAGATACAGACAAAGAAGGAGCAAAAGAAACATAAAATTACTTTATAAATCGAAATTGATATGAAACCCAAGACAGTAAATCCTTTTGAGGATCAAAATGAGATTAATTTGTGCGGTGGATCGAGAGGATTCGCAAAGTTCTTAGTCTCCATTACACAATATGAAGGAAAAGACCAAGAAAAAATAAACAGACATCTTAATGTTGTCTAAGCAACCTGACAATTAAGAGGATGGCAAGTGCATTCCTGCCTTCTGGGTCAAAAGAAATAATCTTCAATATGGACTCAGCAGAGGAAAGAAGTCTCACTTGTTCTATTATGCAGTGTTCCTTGATAAAGATTCACCTGTACTGTTTCTTTATCATATGGATGGATGCAGAAAAAACAAGTGTCATGTCTTTTAGTATGCTGTGTCCCCTGAAGGAGATTCCACAGTATTGGAATAGTGGATCAGGAGTTTTTGCGATTATGATAACAAAGGACCTTAAGGATCAAGGACATTTAAGAGATAAACTTTCAATGGCAAGTTTATTCCAGCCTTCCGGATCAAAAGAAATAATCTACAATATGGACTCAGCAGAGGGAAGAAGTCTCACTTGTTCTAGTATGCAGTGTTCCTTGATAAAGATTCACCTGTACTGTTTCCTTACCATGTGGATGGGTGCAGAAAAAACAAGTGTGACGTATTTTATTATGCTGTGTCCCCTAAAGGAAATTCCACAATACTGGAATAGTGGATCAGGAGTTTTTGCGATTATGATAACTAAGGGCCTTAAGGATCAAGAACATTTAAGATAAACTGTCAATGCCAAGTGCATTCTAGAATTGCGGGACAAAGGGAATAATCTACAATATGGACTCGGCAGAGGGAAGAAGTCTCACTTGTTCTAATATGCAGTGTTCCTTGATAAAGATTCACCTGTACTGTTTCTTTATCATGTGGATGGATGCAGAAAAAAAAGTGTGACGTATTTTATTATGCTGTGTCCCCTAAAGGAAATTCCACAGTACTGGAATAGTGGATCAGGAGTTTTTGCAATTATGGTAACTAAGGGCCTCAAGGATCAAGATTATTTAAGAGATTAACTGTCAAAAGTGCATTCCAGCCTTCCAGGTCAAAAGAAATAATCTACAATACGGACTCAGCAGAGGGAAGAAGTCTCACTTGTTCTAGTATGCAGTGTTCCTTGATAAAGATTCACCTGTACTGTTTCTTTATCATATGGATGGATGCAGAAAAAATAAGTGTGATGTCTTTTAGTATACTGTGTCCCCTGAAGGAGATTCCACAGTACTGGAATAGTAGATTCCAGTGGATTCCAGCCATCCAGGTCAAAGGAAATAATTTACAAGATGGACTCAGCAGAGGGAAGAAGTCTCGCTTGTTCCAGTATGCAGTGTTCCTATGGTAAATATTAACTTGTACTATTTCTTTATAATGTATAAAATGCAAAAGTAAAAAGTGTTAAGTCTTTTAGTATGCTGTATCCCTTGAAGGAGCTTCCTTTGTACTGGAATAGTGCATAAAAATTTTGTGGTCTTGGTTATGGTAACGGAAGACCTTCTGGATCAAAAATGCCAAGTGTATTCCGGCCTTCCTTGTCAAAGAGAATACTGAACAAGATGGACTCAGCAGACAGAACCCAGCCACTGATTAAGACATTTTTGGAGGGCACAGAGGGGTATTCAAAATTAAGTTTCTTATAACAATACAGTGTATACAATATTTATTTCATAACCACAAACCACTATTTTATTTCAACATTAATTGAAAGAATGAAAGGTTGAGCAAATAAGAAGTTTTGCTCTAAAGTATTCATTGTATCGGAGATAATTACTCAAATTGTCTGACTGTCAAGTTACAAACTTTAAGAAATTCGTTAAGCTCCTGTGTACATCTGATACAGTTTTTTTAATTATCTTATTTTTTACATTAAAAGAGGTTTTTTAGGATTAATTTTGATGACGCTATGTATGTGCCTTTGATTTGAATATAATTTATGTATCATACTTCCTGTAAAAATATTTGCATAGTGTTGTTTACCAAATAAAGATTTTCTATAAGTACTTTCCTTTCTCATTCATTGGTCAGTAAATAACAGTTGTGTGTTTTTTTCAGAGAATGGCTCAATATAAAATTAGCAGATTATGAAAATTCAAAAAAGGAGTGTCGTCGTCGGGGACTAGAAGAACAACCATTTTATGAAATGACCAAGCTTCGAGGTCAGTTTTCACAATTACTTCAAGATTCAGGGTTGAAAGATAGGGCTAGCCAATCTCGAACAGCCCTTACTAGTGCTAAACGTGCAATAAGGCATGGAGAGCTTCGACAATTGCATGAGTTGAAGAAAGTGCTTCATAAGGAAGGACCAAGAAAAACTAGTATGTTGAAAGTCTCACATACTGAACATATCTATCAACAGAGAAGCTCATCTCAATAACATTGATACCAATAGGAAAATTTTTTGATCAGTTGTGCCAAAAGAAAAGAAGTATCAAAGCAAATAATTGGAAAAACTGATAACGCTGTCAGTGAATTCCTAATGGCTGACAGATTAATTTGACGGCATCAAACGAGCTCACAATATTGCAATTTTTGCAATTAAAATACTACAGATTATTTTCATCTTTTGTCTGGCAACAGTTGATTTTTGCCGAATTTCGACTTTTTCTTTGTCTGCATCTTTTCCCACTTTTATGTGGGGTCGATGTTTTTGGCCAGCGTTCTCCATCTACCGCTGTCCCACACTTCATCAACGGTTAACCCCTTTGATTGAGGTCATCTGTGATATAGTCTATCCACCTTCGCTTTGGTCTCCCTCTCCTTCTCGTTCCCTGTACCTCTATTTCATCACTCTCCTCCCAGTATACTGTTCATTTATTCTCATGACATGACCATACCACCTCAATCTACTTTCTTGGATCTTATCTGCTAGTTTTCTAACTCCTGTGGTACCCCTAATTACCTCATTACGTGTCTTATCTCTTCTTGTCACCCCACACATCCATCTCAACATTCTCATCTCTGCCACATCCAGCTTCTTCTCTTCCGACTTCTTTATTGCCCATGTTTCCGCTCCATAAATCATTGCCGGTCTCACAACTGTCCCTGTGTACTTTACCCTTCGACTTGGCCCTTATTTTCCTGTTGCATAGTATTCCACACACTTTTTCCAATTCTTCCATCCGGCTTGTAGGCTGTGGTTTATTTCTACCCCCAGGTCACCATCCTCTGCAACTGTGGATCCTAAATACTTGAAATTTTCAACTCTTTTCAATCTCTCTCCTTGTAAACTAACTTCCCCATTTTTCATTCTCAAATACTCTGTCTTATTCCTGCTGATCTTCAATCCTCCATTTTCCATTTCTCTTCTCCACTCCTCCAGTTTCTCTTCTATTACCTCTCGCCTAGTGCTACACAGTATAACGTCATCAGCAAAAAGCATACACCAAGGAGACTGATCTCTAATACCTTGTGTTACTACATCTAGGACTAGATCAAATAGGTAAGAGCTCAATGCAGACCCCTAATGTAGTCCCACTTTTACTGGGAAACTTTGTTAGCCCTATACTGCTCTTAACATTTGCTTCTACCCTCTCATACATATCTTGGGTGATGCTGACGTATTTCTCAGGGACTCCCTTTTCTCTCATACATCTCCACAGCTCCTGACGTGGTACTCGATCGTATGCCTTCTCCATGTCAATAAAGACCAATTGTAATCCTTTCTGTTTCTCCCGATGTTTTTCCATCATCTGCCTCAAAGCAAATATTGCTTCTACAGTCCCTCTTCCAGGCATGAATTCAAATTGTTCCTCACCAATTGTTGTTTCATCCCAGAGACTCCTCTCAATGATCTTCTCCCATATTTTCATAGTATGGCTTTTCAACTTTATACCTCTGTAGTTGCCACATTCCTGGATGTCTCCCTTCCCAAATAGATGGGAATGATTAGGCTTCTTCTCCATTCCTCTGGCATCTTTTCCTGATTGAAGATCTTCTGCATCAGGTCCCACAAGATATCTATGCCTTCCTCAACAAGATTCTTCCATACCTCTACTGGTATATTACCCGGTCCTACAGCTTTACCATTTCTCATCTTCTTTACTGCTTGTTCTACTTCTCTTCTAGTCACTCCTATGGTAACTGCCTCGTTTGGGAGTCCATCTTCAAATACTACTCTTGGGTTCTCCTCACTAATAGTCCTTCAAAATAACATTCCCACCTTCTTTTAATTTCATTCTTTGCTAGAATTATACCATTGCTATCTTTTATTAGCCTTATCTGTGTCAGGTCTTTAGATGCAGCATCTCGGGCCTTAGCAATTCGTAATATTTTCTTCTCTCCTTCTGGTGTTTCCATCTCTTTATACACTTCATGTAATGTCACTGCCTTCGCCTTTGCTACTGCTCTTCTTGCTTCTTTCTTTACCTGTTTATAGTTTTCTTCATCCTGCTCTTGTCTTGATAGATCTGCCTTCTTCTTGTCTTCTTTCTTAGTTTTTACCCGTTCTTGCACCTCATCATTCCACCACCACGATTCTTTATCATTTGGAGGTCTTCTTTGATGACTTTCCAAGTACTTCCTCGCCGATCCTTAGAATCACTTTACTATTCTCGGTCCACTATTCTTGTACATCCTCATGTAACCTTACTACTTCCAGCACTCTTTCCTTAAACAAGACTCTCAGTTCTTCCTCTTTCAATTTCCACCACTTAATCTTTGGGTCCATTCTCGTCTTTTTACCTCTTCTACAATTCCTTAGTATGCAATCAATTACCACTAACCTGTGTTGAGCTGCTATACTCTCCCCATTTATCACCTTGCAATTTCTAACCTACATCAGATGGTCTCTCTTACACAGCAGCAAATCTATCTGGCTCTCCCTGCTACCGCTACTTGAAGTAATCAGTCTGTTAATCTTTTTCTCAAAGAAGGTGTTGATCATTGCTAGGTCAACAGCCACTGCAAAATCAATCACTCTTTCTCCCCCATCATTTCTCTCACCCACACCCCAACCTCCATGCACTCTCTCTATCCCTTCCCTACTTATTCCCAAGTGGCCATTCAGATCTCCTCCTATAATTACCCTTTCCGTTGCAGGAATTATTCCAAGCTCCTGGTCCATCTCCTCCCAGGAGATGGACCAATGCAGAACAAACAAGTGTGAAATCTTTTAGTACGCTGTATCTCCTGGAGATTCCATTTGTACTGGAAGAGTGGGTCAAATGTTTGTGGGTTTGGTTATGGTACCTATGGACCTTCTGCATCAAGGGCCATGAAAGAAAGTCAATCTCAATTGCATTCCAGCCTTCCAGGTCAAAGAGAATAATCTACAAGATGGATTCAGTATACAGTGTTCCTTGGTAAAGATTCACTTGTACTGTTTCTTTATCATGTGGACAAATGCAGAAGTAACAAGTGTGGAGTCTTTAAGTACGTTGTGTCCCCTGAAGGAGATTCCAATGTTCTGGAATAGTGGAACAAAAGTTTGTGGGTCTGGTTATGGTAAGCAAGGTCCTTCTGGATCAAGAGCCATTGAGAGAAACTGTTAATGGCAAGTGTATTCCAGCCTTCCAGGTCAAAGGGAATAATCTACAAGTGGGACTCGACAGAGAGAAGAAACCTTACTTGTTCCAGTATGCAATGTTGCTAAATAGAGATTAACCTGTACTCTCTTTATCATGTGGAAAAATGCAGAAAAAACTGGTAAAAAACCTTGACACCTCACTAAAAGGAAAACATTGTGTAATACACTAGTAGCAGCCTGAGCACCCTGTGTGGTTTGAGGAACTAGCAATTTGACTGTCTCCTCTTTTTCTTCTTTGCCTGCATCTTTTCCCACTTCTATGTGAGGTCCATGTTTCTGGAGAGCATTCTCCATCTCCCACTGTCCCACACTTCATCACCGGTTAATCCCTTTGATCGAAGGTCATCCTTGATACAGTCTACCCACCTTCGCTTTGGTCTCCCTCTCCTTCTCCTTCCCTGTACTTCCATTTTCACCACTCTCCTTCCAATATACTGTTTATCTCTTCTCATGACATGACCATACCACCTCAGTCTACTTTCTTGGATCTTATCTGATAGTTCTCTAACTCTTGTGGTACCCTTATCTTATCTCTTCATGTCATCCCACACATCCATCTCAACATTCTCATCTCTGCCACATCCAGCTTCTCTTCTGTCTTCTTTATTGCCCTTGTCTCCGCTCCATACAGCATTGCTGGTCTCACAACTGTCCTGTGTACTTTACCTTTCAACTTTACCCCTATTTTCATGTCACATAGTACTCCATTTTTTTTGCTTTATACCTCACTTAGTTTGCTTAATATCTACCTTGCTCTTTGGTCACACACAGATTAAAGGTAGATGATGAGTATTACCTTGAAAAAAATATCCATATCTTAAAATAATATACGAAAAAATACGAGTTGAAGTGAAACGAGCGCTGATAGAACTTTATACAACTTTTTTATATTCTGTTTTTTACCTACAAATTTTATCCAAATGTAGATGAAAATACTGTAATTGGATTTTGTAGAAAAAAACTCTTGAATGTCATGAAACTAAAATTAAAGCAAAGAAGGAAAATATTGGTGAAATATTTGTCTTTGTAACAAACTAGATGTCATTGCAAATCTAGGCAACGTTTTGTCGATGCATCCCGGCCTCCCACGATTACACGTCATCAAAATATTCCAATACTCATCATGAGACTTTTTTATTTTTTCCTTCGCAGCTCACCTATTTCCCTACTATTGGCATACGGGGACAAGCTGCTGCAATGCATTTAAGGTAATATTTTAAAACTGCTCATTGGACAAAGTAACAGTTGATCCAGATCATCGGTTACAGAACAAAGACTCGCAATCTGAAAAGGCCCGAATCTAGGATCCATTATCCCTGAATTTTGAGTCATGGCAATAAACTCAGGGACGAAGCCGAGTGTCACCTCCCCCAATCCCCTTGAATGGGCAACGTCGTAGGATAGACCATGAAATTTACCTTGCTTTGCAGAAGCTAAAGCGAATAGGAAAACTGTCTTTAAAGAGAAGTGGGAATCTGTTGCCTGGCATAATGGTTTAAAGGGAGTGCCCTTCAGGGATGGAAGGACGAAAACTTCGTTGCAAGGAGGTCTAACTTCTGACTGGAAGCAAGTAATCTCATAGCTTTGTATGATGAGAGATAACTCCACCGAAGAGGAAAATTCTACTCCCTTCAGTCTTAAGTCCATGCTTAAGGTTTAGCGGTAAACTTTCACTGCCCAGACCGAGAGGAGCTTTTCCTCCCGAAGGTATACAAGGAACTCCGCTATTACTGGAATAGCTGCAGTGAAAGAGAGATACCCCTTCCATGACACTAAGGAAGACTGTCCACTTTGCTTGGTAGATTGATGCATAGGATCTTTGCAGGTATCCAGACATCCTCCTCGTGACTCGCGGCAAAAAGCCTCTCTGAGAGAAGAGATGCTGGATAGTCTCCAGGCGTGAAGACGAAGAGATGCTACTGGTTTGTGAAAGTTGTTCACGTGTGGTTGTCTGAGTAGATCTGGTCGTGGAGGGAGGTCCCTCGGAAGCTCTATCAGGAGGGGCACAAGGTACGGGAACCATACTGTGTGATGCCATAGCAGAGCTATGAGCATCATGAATAGGATGTTGGATGCTATGGTTTTGTTGAGCACTCTTCTCATTTGACAGAATGGCAAACACGTACACGTCGATGTTGTCCCACCGTTGTTGAAATGCATTTTGACAGAGAGCCTGAGGGTCCAGGAGTGGGGAGCAGTAAAGTGGGACCCTGAAGTTCAGGGATGTCACGAACAGGTCCACAGTTGGGAATACCCCAAAAGTCAGGTCTTTGCTGGCTATCAGATGATTCAAAGACCATTCGGAGCCCACTATCTGAGTCACTCTGCTCAGATTGTCTGCGAGCACATTCCTCTTGCCTAGAATGAAGTGAGCCGATAGGGACACCGAATGTTCTTCTATCCATCTTAGAGTCTCTACTGTTAGATAGCATAGGGGCTGCTATAAGGTACTGCCTTGTTTATTTATGTGCGCCACTACTGTGGTGCTGTCGCTTATCAACACCACAGAGTGACCTGCCAGGAACTATTGAAGAGCTAGAAAGGCTGCTCTCATCTCTAAGAGATTTATGTGCTGGTACCTTTCGGACTCGGACCATATCCCAGAGGCCATATGGGGCAGCATCTGGGCCCACCACCCTTCTTTCGATGCACCTGTATAGAACATCAATTCCGGGGGAGAGACGAGGTGTGTCCCTCTTCGGAGGTTCTCTTCTGTCACCCACCACTGAAGATCCGTCCT
Organism: Palaemon carinicauda; assembly: GCF_036898095.1. NCBI lineage: Eukaryota > Metazoa > Arthropoda > Malacostraca > Decapoda > Palaemonidae > Palaemon > Palaemon carinicauda. The sequence continues at coordinate 140,065,575 of NC_090727.1, read as the reverse complement.
CTGCTCCTGTCTCAGGGGAACAATAGTATCCGGGTAGCTGGTGTGCTGACTCCACCTGGATTTCAGTTTCTACTAGAGAGATCGAATCTTGAGGTGACCATTGGGAACTAGATGGACCAGGGATGCTAGGTGACATGGGAGACACAACCACTACTGGGCTGGAATCTCTTCTTGTCTGAGGAAGGGGTTTCCCACTTTCCTCAGCCTGTGTACTCTGTCGTCTGATGGAAAGACTTTCTGAACCTTGGTGTCTATTATCAAACCTAGGTATACCAGTATTTGAGAGAGAAGCAGTGATGACTTCTCGTGATTCATTACGATCCTCAGATCCTGACAAAACTCGAGTCGTCTGTCTCATGGTTGAAGAAGGGTTGCCATCAAGTTTGCGAGAAGTATGTGCCTATGTGCCTATGAGATCCAGCATGCAAATGAAATCCTGAGGACTTACTGCTTGAATGACCGTGTCTACCATCTCCATCCTGAAAGGAGTTTGCATGATAAACTTGTTCAGAGTTTAGAGATCGATGACTGGTCTCCAGCCTCCTGTTACCTATACCTATCTTGTTACCTCAAAACCTCGTTTCCTTGTTACCATTGCTGTACGTAATCGCTGAATGTCTAGGTTCACGTTAAATAATTTTTATTTCATCTCTTCATGATTATTTATCATGTTTAATTATTATATTTCAGCAGCATACAATTCCTTAGTTTTATCATTAAACAATTATTATACTGTTCATTTCTATGTTTTATTCAATTTCAAACAACTATGCTCACTCATTTAAATTAGTTAAGTATTTAAGGTGATTAATAACAAAAAATATTTAATTGACCGAACACAATACATATGTAATTAACCATTACCAGTGTAAGTCAGTGACTGAATTATGGCTGCGTGAGCAGTGATGTCACAATATATACAAACTCAGCCCCCAAACTCCCAACATAAATTCCACACACAAATGACAAATTCGTAGTTAATTTGTATTTTTCCCTAATACAAACTGGGAATTATCTATATTTGGATATATCTTTTGGCAATGCTGAAAAGTAGCCAATCAAACTTTTTGGTGCGAGCCTGGGTAGGGGGTGGCTAGTGGTACCAGCTACCTGTATATATACTCACGGAGTGGTGAAACTAGATACTTTTTCTCTTTGGTTTGGAGAGAGAGGTTGACAAACATTGTTTTTCACACTCATGTTACGCTGGTTTTCTCTTTTCTAGTGAATTGTGCTTCTTCGTTGACGCTCCCATGCGATCATGCCCTGGTTGCAAGGGTCGCCCTTGCAGGCTTCATGTTGTCGGAGTTGTGACGAGTGTAAGGAGTGGTCTGCCTCCCAGTGGAAGAAGTTAGGATGAGAAGGGCTAGGCGCAGTCACTCTCTCTCAGGTTCTAACTCGGAGGCAAAGCGATAGAGTTTCCTCTTCTTTTTTGCGCTCTCCTACACCTCTTTCCGAAGCTCTTCCTCAACCATCTTCCTACGGGAAACAACAAAGTAGGAGTGCAGTCCCTTTAAATCCTGAATGATCCCAGGGACTTGGAGGTGTTATTGCTTCCCCTAGAGAAACAACTTCTCCTTTTGCCGCTACGATGCCCTTCCTTATTTCAGACGTTTTGCAGGCTTGGCCGTCCTTGGAGATTTCTTCTTCCCCTTCGAGGGAAGTACTACTACATCTCTTTCAATGTGTCTGGGAGTGATTCTTCACCAATTGCTAACTTTGGCCTGGGCATTTGCGAGGTTCTCCTTTTGCCCTCCGAACTGCCTCCTGCTGACGACAAGCCTTCTACACCATCCGGTGGCATCGTCGTCTCCTAATTTACAGACCACTGTTTCTCCCTTTAGGAATGTTAACAGCCCGCGGGCTAACTTCCTTCCTACTGCTGCTGCAGACGGTCTCCAAGTGGACAGGGGTTCATCTGATCATCGATCGCAGGGACGAGACTCATCACCTCGTCTTCTTGGTTGATCAGGATGTCTTTCTCAACAATCCAATGAAGATCACTGGGGCGAGACTCATCACCTCGTCTTCCTGGTCGGTCAGGATGTCGTTCCCAACACTCCAATTATGAGATCAGATTTTCTTCTGATCAAGGATTGCAGGAATGAGCCTCACCGACTCGTCTTCTTGGTCAGTCACCCTTGGGATGTCGTTCGCGACAATCCAATGAGGAGAAAAGAATTTATTCTGGTCAAAGATAGCAGTGGCGAGACTCATCACCTCTTCTTTCTGGTCGGTCAGGATGTCATTCACGACAATCCGATGTTAACATAAGAGGTCAAAGGTCATCATGATCTCAACGCTATTCTTCATGAAGATGTCATAACTCTAGGGCTTCACGCTCACAAGAGCGAAGGTTATCACGGTCTCGGCGTTCTTTCCAGAGACGTTCTAATAAAGAGTTCAAGATTACGAATGGTACGGTCACGAGATTTACGCACACAATTTCGAGATAAACGATTGTGTGCGTAAATCTCGTGAACATGAGCTTGAATGATCGTAAAATTCGTAATCTTGAACTCTATTAGAATGTCTCCGGAAAGAAGAACGCCGAGACCGTGATAACCTTCGCTCTTGTGAGCGTGAAGAATCCCCCAAGATATGTATGAGAGGGTAGAAGCAAATGTTAAAAGCGGTATACGCCTAACAGAAAGTTTTTCCAAGTAAATGTGGGACTATATCAGGGGTCTGCATCGAGCTTACCTATTTGATCTGGTCATGGATGTAGTAACAAAAGGTATTAAATATCAGTCTCCTTGGTGTATGCTTTTTGCTGATGATGTTATACTGTGTAGCACTAGGTGAGAGGTAGTAAAAGAGAAACTGGAGGAGTGGAGAAGAGAAATGGAAAATAAAGGATTGAAGATCAGCAGGAAAAAGAGAGTATTGGAGATAAAAAAATGGGGAGAATGGGGAAATTAGTTTACAAGGAGAGAGATTGAAAAGAGTTAAATATTTCAAGTATTTAGGATCCACAGTTGCAGAGGATGGTGACCTGGGGGTAGAAATAAACCACAGCCTACAAGCAGGATGGAAAAAGTGTGTGGAATACTATGCAACAGGAAAATAAGGGCTAAGTTGAAGGGTAAAGTACACAGGACAGTTGTGAGACCGGCAATGATGTATGGAGCGGAGACATGGGCAATAAAGAAGACAGAAAAGAAGAAGCTGGATGTGGCAGAGATGAGAATGTTGAGATGGATGTGTGGGGTGACAAGAAGAGATAAGACACGGAATGAGGTAATTAGGGGTACCACAGGAGTTAGAAAACTATCAGATAAGATCCAAGAAAGTAGACTGAGGTGGTATGGTCATGTCATGAGAAGAAATGAACAGTATACTGGGAGGAGAGTGATGAAATGGAGGTACAGGGAACAAGAAGAAGAGGGAGACCAAAGCGAAGGTGGATAGACTGTATCACAGATGACCTCAATCAAAGGGATTAACCGGTGATGAAGTGTGGGACAGCGGTAGATGGAGAACGCTGGCCAGAAACATTGACCCCACATAAAAGTGGGAAAATATGCAGACAAAGAAAAAGTCGAAATTCGGCAAAAATCAACTGTTGCCAGACAAAAGATGAAAATAATCTGTAGTATTTTAATTGCAAAAATTGCAATATTGTGAGCTCATCTGATGCCGTCAAATTAATCTGTCAGCCATTAGGAATCCACTGACAGCGTTATCAGTTTTTCCAATTATTTGCTTTGATACTTCTTTTCTTTCGGCACAACTGATCAAAAAATTTTTCCTATTGGTATCAATGTTATTGAGATGAGCTTCCCTGTTGATAGATATGTTCAGTATGTGGGAATTTCAACATACTAGTTTTTCTTGGTCCTTCCTTATGAAGCGTTTTCTTCAACTCATGCAATTGTCGAAACTCTCCATGCCTTATTACACATTTAGCACTAGTAAGGGCTGTTTGAGATTGGCTAGCCATATCTTGCAACCCTGAATCTTGAAGCAATTGTGAAAACTGACCGCAAAGCTTGGGTCATTTCATAAAACGGTTGCTCTTCTAGTCACCGACGACGACACTCCTTTTTTGAATTTTCATAACCTGCTAATATTATATTGAGCCATTCTCTGAAAAACCACACAACTGCTATTTAACCCTTCTACCCCCAGGCTATTTGCAACTTTCCAACCATTAACCCCCAGGGATTTTTTTTTTCAAAGCACATTTTGCTATATATATCTTTTAAATTGCTCTAACAGCCTTAATTTTTGTCATAGAGAAGTCAGATTGGTCTAATTCTTTTGGAAAATGCCTGAAGTTTCTCAAAAAGTTATCAAAAATATGCAAAAAAAAATGTAAACAGCAGTTTTTTGCAAGGACGTACCAGTACGTCCAAGGGGATAAGTGGATGAATTTTGTGAAACGTACCAGTACGTCCTTTGGAGGTAAAAGGGTTAATAACCAATGAATGAGAAAGGAAAGTATTTATAGAAAATCTTTATATGGTAAACAACACTATGCAAATATTTTTACAGGAAGTATTATACATAAATTATATTCAAATCAAAGGCACATACATACCGTCATTAAAATTAATCATAAAAAACCTCATTTAATGTAAAAAATAAGATGATTAAAAAAAAAAAACTATCAGATGTAGGATAAATTTGAAATGGGCCTATATGAATTTAGCTCGTTTACATTACCTTTTCCTTTGTAAATTGGTTTGATCAACGCAGTTTTTTCACAGCTAGGAAAACAGGATTGTGATATACTTAGGTTAATTATGTTCAGGTAAATATTGTATACAACTTGCTTGTTTGAAGCTTCACTTATTGAACTGTTTGGGAAAGGGTCGTTTCCACAATATGTATTCTTCATCTCTCTCATAACCTTTAACAAGTCGCACATATTTATTTCCTTAAATTTTATTAACTTCTTTCCCTCCTTCACTGGCATAGTTGACTGTCCTTCCAATTGATTTTGGGGGAAACCTCTATTGATTTTATCAATTTTTTTATTGAAGAATATAGCAAATCTCTCTGCACAAACATTGTCAGGCAAGACATATTTTTTCTTTAATCCCATCAAATCATCTAGGTTTTTGTGAAAGTCCTTCATGTTATTGTTTTTTTTTTACATTCGCTGTTGTAGAATTTTCTTTTTGTTTTTTCTAACAGGATGTTATAGTCATTTCTGGCCTTATTATATAAATTTCTGGCTTGTGAGGATTTGGCTCTTTTCCATCTACCTTCCATCTTACGTCTGTGTCTTTTTGCTTTTAATAGCTCACTATTATACCATCTAACATTTTCGCGTACAACTATTTGTTTGTTCTTTATGGGACACATGGTATCGTACATTTTTCCAAAATTGTCGTTATATTTCTTGGTATAACACCCAAAACATTCTCTGTCTACCATATGTTCACATTGTATGTTCTCACAAGACATTTGCGCTACACTAGCTTCAATAAAATTCTCAGCATCAAAATTTTCCCGTTCCCTATATGTGATCCATTTTTTCAATACTCTGGTGCAATTTATATTAACATCGAAAGTGATGAGTTTATGTGTTTTTGAGATCTCAAAGTCTGGTTCCACTTCAAGGTTTCTTATTAGGTCTGAATCTTTTCCACATATGACCAAGTCGAGTGTATGACCACCTACTGACGTTGATACCGAAACACTGTTTATTAAATTAAACATCTCAAATACTACCTTGAGTTCTTTAGTCTTATAATCATTTTCATCATCTACCCAACAATTAAAGTCACCACCAATTAATGTATTTTTAATACCGTCCACAACATCCACAAGAATACTAAATTCTTCAATGAATTTCCTCATATTACTCCCTGGTAGTCTATATAATGATATTATATTCAATACCTTACTGTTTCTTGTCAGTTTTAAATAGATATATTCAAACGTTTCAAATACTATTTCATTCATGATAGAAACCCTAGAGAAGGTTTTCGACACGAAGACACCCACTCCTCCTCCAGTTTTGTCCTTTCTTGGTACGTGGTAGAAATCATGAGTACACAGCGTCATCTCCTGAATCTTTGAGTTATCACTAATATTTCCCTGCAACCAAGTTTCCGTTAATAAGCATAAATCTAATTCCATTTCGTTAATAAGATTTCTAATCTTTATGGTTTTATTCCCCACCGATTGAATATTTATCAGACCAAACTTGACCAATGGGCTAGACTCCAAGATCGGTTCTATTTTTTATCCTGGTAAGCTCCTCCTTGTATACTTTACAGTTATCATCATATGTCTTATGATTCGTATCATTGTAATTCCTCACTGTGCAGTTATGACACTTTAACGTATTTACAGTACAATCCGTGGTTCGATGTTCCTGGCTACACTTGGCACATATCTGAGTCTTGCTACAATTTTCGGCAGTATGACCAAATTCCTGGCATTTATAACACTGAAATACATTGTAGGAATCATAAATTTTGCAACATCCTCCAAGCGTGGTATATACTCTATCATCCCTTTTACGGAAGACTTTCCTGATAGTTGGACTACACTTTATAATGACATGTAATTTACCGTTTTTGTCTTGATTTAAACTTCCTGATCAATTTAAAGTCCTCTTCATTTTCACATATATCATTCAACCATTCATTCTTCTCCATTATACTGGCAATTATATCATCTTCATTTTCATCAATATTGCAGACCTTGATCTTCGGTTTAAGTAGATCCTTTTTATCTACTTCTACCTTAATGTCATTCTTGACCTCTTCTAAGTCATTTTTAGCCTTTTCTAACCCAGCTTTATCCGCAAAATTAACTACCAAGTGGCCTTGTTTAGAGGTTTTGACCTGTTTAACATTCGTGGTTATCTTCTTCATGATATTTTTCTTGATCTCTGAAGCCTTCGTATTTTCCTCCATAGATTTTATAACCAAAGTGTATTTTTATTTCAACCTACTTGCATATGTCAAGTTCACGCCAGTTCCCGCATCGTTCACGCCAGTTCACGACACAATGCGTGCCAGTGCGTGCCACAAATGCGTGCAAGTGTCAGAGGGGCTTTACCTCGATATACACGATTGGCACGATCGCCCCGAGCTTCAGTTTGCTGAAAAGCGATTTCCCATACTACGAAACTTTGCACCAATCTTTACCTCCGCCAACGTAATTGGAAGGAGGTTATGGTTTCTCCCCTGTTTGTCTTATCGTCTGTTTGTTTATTTATGAACGACTTCCTGGCCACAATTTTACACAAAAACAAGTGAAATATTCAAGGATTAGTTGTTATGTTGAGACGTAACCCAGCCACTGAGGGCGGCAAGCCAGCCTCAACTTGGTGCCGGTCCCAAGCCCGGGTAAATGGGGAGGGTTGGCGGCAGGAAAGGCATCCGGCAATGAAAAATTAGCCAAAACAACTATGGTCAGTGAGTATAATCCAAAGGTAGATAGAGAAAGCTGACCAGAAACATCGACCCCACATAGAAGTGGAAAAAGATGTAGACAAAGAAGAAGAAGAAGTTGTTATGTTGAGACGTGGAATTGATTCAATTTTGAAAGTCCATAGTCAAAAGTCATGGTCGAGCAAAAGATCGACCGAATTAACCCTAACCTCGAGAAATAAGCTGCCCTGGCGGAGGTCTGCACTCTCAGAGTGTTTCTCTAGTTTTGCTTCATGCATTGGTTCACAACTAGAACCGTGCATGTTCGTAAATTCAATACTAAGCAAGTCGGAAAGGCATAATTTTAAATCAACCCCCCCCCCCAATATAAGGTAAAATCCTGTTAATTTGGTGCAATGTTTAGTGACGTTTGTTATCGTTAAATAGCTGGTAATTGTCTTGAAGGCATTTTACATCCATGATACCGTTGAGAGGGAAAGATTTGATTGAATTCATTGGAAGATTAATGGTATCTGTCTCTTATTGACAAATAGTTCATATACTGTATCTGTGTGGTTCTAATACATTCTTTTTTCAGCAAGAATTTTGCGACGAAAAAAGGAGGAAAATAATTTCTTTAAAAGGTAATAATTTCTCATTGCAATATATCATAATCTCTCTCTCTCTCTCTCTCTCTCTCTCTCTCTCTCTCTCTCTCTCTCTCTCTCTCTCAAAGGGAAGCTAAAATACAGCTATCTGTCAACATTTTCAATCCATACTAACCCCCAAAAATACCACATCTTGCGAAATATACAAACCAACTACTATGTCAGCACCTTTCACAAAAAGAAAAAAAAAGAAATTAAAAAAGCATAAAAAGGACTATAAATTTAAAAAGCTGTGGCACTGACAAACTCACTGCTGAAAAAGAAAAAAGATATCTAAGTAAACCCTCGAATGTATAACAAACGTTCTAAATAAAATTGAAACTGCTTGAGACAACCCATCAAAAGTGAAAATTTGAATCTTAGGACCCCTACCAAAGCCAGGAAAGATCAAAGGACCAGTTGAAAACCTAAGACCAATCACATTTTTGTCAGTGTAAAGCAAAATTCTAACTACCCGTTTAATAAGAACAAGGAATACGAATTTAAAGAGACCAAGCTGTACATCAGAATAATAAATCAACCACAACAAATTTTAGCTGTCAAACTGCTTGCTGAAAAAGTTGTTACATCCCGTAATTATATAATTTAGATAGGAACCAACTCTTTAATCCGCTACAAATTTTCCTTCCGTAAGAATTACATTTACATATACTCACAAATGAAGTGTTCCTCAGAGACCGAGTGGGTGAAGAAATGGGTGAATTCTTTATGGCACTTTTCACCTGCTACCTGACCCAAGCCCTGGCACCACAATAAACACCCATCATCCAAGAACGGGACTATTCAGAACGATGTGGCCAAACCAAATGTATATCTGAAAGAAGAAATAATTTTGGTCATATCTCCTAATTATGCGAATGATATAACCAGTGTATCAAACAACTAAAAGACCATCGAAGAAATGAAAAAAAAAATACAGTTTCATCTATATTAGAAGAATTCAATTTGCAAGTAAACAATAGCTTCCTAAGAAATGATACCCTGTACGAAAACTCCTATGCCAAACTACCAGCAAAAGAAAAATAATAATAATAATGAAAAATAAGTAAAATTACTATGAAACCACCCTCATACACAAACTGACATAATTCGAAAAAAAAATCCAAGTCATCCACATAAAAAATCACAAAGGATTCTACAAATTCAAACATTTATGACCTTAAGAAATTTCACCTGTCTTCGGACCTCAGTTTTCCTACCACATTTTAGTAATCAACCAAAATACTTTATTTGATTGACAATTTATAATCCTTCATACTATACAGTGGAGTTCAGGGTTGAAATTCAGTACGGTTTTGCAATGGCCATTATTTCACCACAAAGTCTAAGTTTAACAGCACTTAATGATATAGGCCGATCATATAATATATATATATATATATATATATATATATATATATATATATATATATATATATATATATATATATATATATATAAATTACAAGAAGATTAATTTGACTGGTGTTGCTGAGTCCCTTAATACCGATATAGCTAAAATTATCGCATGGTGCAAATTATGGGGCATGAAGTTGAACCCTAACAAAACTTAATAGTATGACTGGAAGTCGATGACAGTGACACCTCAACTAGATCGCTGCATTATAATGTTTCTTTAATTATATAAAACCCCATTCAAACTTTAGGTGTGATTTTTTATTGCAAATTTACTTTTGAAAAACACACTCTGTCTATTACTTCTTCAACTACACGAAAAAAAAAAAAATAAATAAATAAATGCTTGTTTAGGTCTTTTAACCCTAGATAGGTACGGTGGGTCGTTTGCGACCCCGAGCGTCAAAAAAAAACAGGTTTTTCTCACGTGACTTACCCCTGTGACTGAATTTGTGGGTGATCGACCTGCAGGAGGTGTCTCCCCTACACGCTCTAGTAGTGTCCAGATGTGCATTGCTGTAGCTGTACTCCTTCCCCGATTTCTGAGACGCGTCGGGGTCGTTCGCGTCCGAGTTTACCCTTCTGAGGTAGTTTGCATAATTATCAAAGTTATTACGTATTATGAAATTGTCGTAGAATGGTGCAACTTGTATAGGTTATCAGTTGTGGAAAGTCTTGGTGGATTGTTTGGCTACCATGTGCATGTTTTTTTTTTTAGTTAAAATGTCGTTCATCACCACGAGGACCATTTTACCGCGAGTGCCCCTTTTTCATTTTTTTTCATTTTTTTGCCAAGTCATTTTTCCGTAAGATATTGCCAAATAGTGTCGTAAAACTTTTGCTTGTTTAGTGTTGGAAAGTGTGTCTAGATGATCTGGCTACCCATGCATGACTTTGTTTTTGTCAGATACGACGTAGTTATTGGTATATTGGGTATTTAACTGCGGTTACCAATTTCTGTTTTTTTTCAATATTTGTAAAAATTACTACGTAGTAAGGAATTGCCGTATATTATTCATTTTTTTTTCATGTTTATGTGTTAGAAAGTGTGCCTTGATGGTTGGGCTAACACGTGCATGTCTTTTTTTTTATCTGAGATGTCGTATATTAGAATGTCGGGCATTTTACCGCGAGTGTCCCTTTTTAATTTTTTTTAAATTTTTTTGCCAAGTCATTTTTCCGTAAGATATTGCGAAATAGTGTCGTAAAACTTTTGCTTTTTTAATGTTGGAAAGTGTGTCTAGATGATCTGGCTACCCATGCGTGATTTTGTTTTTGTCAGATACGACGTAGTTATTGGTATATTGGGTATTTAACTGCGGTTGCCAATTTCTGTTTTTTTTTCAATATTTGTAAAAATTTACTACGTAGTAAGGAATTGCCGTATATTATTGATTTTTTTTCATGTTTATGTGTTAGAAAGTGTGCCTTGATGGTTGGGCTAACACGTGCATGTCTTTTTTTTTTTATCTGAGATGCCGTATATTAGAATGTTGGGCATTTTTCCGCGAGTGCCCCTTTTTATTTGTTTTGCATTTTTTTGCTTAGTCATGTTACCGTAAGGAATTGGCAAGTAGTGTCGCAAAACTTATATTTTTATAGTGTTGGAAAGTGTTTCTAGATGATCTGGCTACCCATGCCTATTTTTTTTTTAGCCAGATATGGCGTATATATAAGTATGTGTTCGATTTTCCTGTGATTGCCATTTTTTCGTTTTTTCCCATTTCTTTCAAAATTACTACGTACTAAGGAACTATCACAGAGTAATATTTCATTTATATGTTTATTTGTCGGAAAATATGCCTTGATGGTTTGCCTAGCACGTGGCTGAAATTTTTTTTTTCTGAAATGCCGTATATTAGAATGGCCATTTTTCCACGAGTGCCCCTTTTTATTTGTTTTGCATTTTTTTGCTTAGTCATGTTACCGTAAGGAATTGGCAAGTAGTGTCGCAAAACTTATATTTTTATAGTGTTGGAAAGTGTTTCTAGATGATCTGGCTACCCATGCCTATCTTTTTTTTAGCCAGATATGGCGTATATATAGGTATGTGTTCGATTTTCCGGTGATTGCCATTTTTTCGTTTTTTCCCAATTCTTTCAAAATTACTACGTACTAAGGAACTATCACAGAGTAATGATTCCTCTAGATGTTTATTTGTCGGAAAATTTTGTTTACTTTTTTTTTGATTGAATATCATCAAATTTTTTTAGCTAAAATATTGTTTTACATTTTTTTTTTCGATTTTATTTCCCTTCAAAAAAAATTTTTTGGGTCAGAATTTTAATTTTATAGTCGTAAAATAATCGACAATTATCCAGGAACCCACCATACAATTTTTATGCATATCCAATAATAATTAGATTAGTAAATAAAACCTTGAAATTGACATACCTTTCCTACATTTCAAGTGGCAGATTAGGGAGTCTGAGTCAGTGTGGTTGGCGGCCATTTTGTGGACATATCCGAAGCGTAAGCTGCCCTATCTATATATATTCTTGTTCCCTATAGAATTTGTGATATTTTGGTATATTTTTACCTGCATAAATATCATATTATATATTAAATATATGTATTTTTTTACGAAATTTCCAAGTACTCAAAAAATTACCTTTAGATATGGCCCCTGATATAAATGTAATTTACAAAATAATGAAGATTTTTTTACATATTTCTATTTTAGGATAACATATGTTTATTCCCTAAAAAAATTAGCCACTTCCTATTTCATTTGGGTACCCAAAAAAATTCATGAAATTTGGACAATTTTTTTTGGCCAAAAAAAGTTACCCTTTTTTTCTCATTTCAGATCTTCACCTCCATGGGTCTGACTTCATCCAAAATACATCAAGATGTGTCCTAAACATTCAAGAATCAATTCCTAAAAGGATTTGTGTATATATGTATAAACTTTTTTTTTATGAATTTTTATGTCAGGTCTTTTTGTTTTCTACTTAATTTTTTAAAATATTTATAATAAATAGTTTTTCTGCAGATGAGTAGTATTTATCTTTACAGTTGTTTTAAGCATTCATTGAAGTTTTTTTTGGCAAAAGAAAAAAGGAGGTTACTGCAAAAACTGATTTTTCAAGAATTTTTTTTGGCGTCGGGGTCGTTCGCGTCCGAGTATACCCTTAAAGGGGTGTCCGAGGACCGTACCTATCCAGGGTTTTAAGATCTCCAGTGATCAATCTATTTTGAAGAAATTTTTCAATATTTTATTCTACCTTTTTTTCGAGAACTGTTCCCCTATCTGGTGTTCAACTGCTGATTCTTATCTTATTTTGTTGGACAAAAACTTGTGATACATTAATTTTTTTTCTTCCAGATCGTGATATTAATCTATGGCACAGTCGATTAGGGTAGTTGCATAAGATTTTTCATAATTCTGACCACCCTTTGTATTGAGATCTTCCCAGACTGCACCATCCTGTACATAGTATAACGTAAGCATTTAGTTCTAACAGTCTTGTCTTTTTCGCCAAAAGGTTCAACACTACAAAGTATTCTAGAAGTTTTATTCCAGCTGTAACCAGATTGTGGAATGATCTTTCTAATCGGGCAGTTGAATCGATGAAATTTCTGAAGTTCAAATTTGCAGCAAATGTTTTATGTCATTGAAATATGACATAACTATTTTAACGTTGTTACTGATCTTAAGATATTCCATATTTTTTATTCCTTACTTATATGTAGCTTATTTATTTTCTTATTTCATTTCCTCTCTGGAATAATTTTTCCTGTTGGATCCCTTGTGCATATAGCATCCTGCTTTTCCATCCAGGATCGCAGCTTAGCTAGTAATGATATTAATAATGATAAATACCGTAGGATATGGGTTGTGTAACACCTGCGACCTTGCCAGATGACCTTTACAATACTTAATTAACTGCCTCTCCACCAAGCGAATTCAAATTACAAAACTGAAAACAAATGAAAAACTAACACTTCTTTTGGTATATTAATCAACTCCAGTCTTTTACTTTTTTCTTCTTTTTCGGGATTCCAAGAACATGTGCTGATTTTTTCCTTTCTTTTCCAGGAGTTCGGGATAAGAAATTTAATATAAAAAGGAAACGACTCCAGCTGTCACCAGCAGCATAGTTTTGCTCTACTCCCCGATTCACACAGAGATTATTCCGTATAATTACTAAATTTTTAGTTATCATTACGGGTGTTTCCTGCATCGCATTTTTTAGCTGAACACATTTTTTTTTCTAGTAAGAACATTTCTTTATTCAACGTCACTGATCATAGTTACTTTATGGGTAATAGCTTCGTTTTTCTCTCACACGCTCGAAAAAAAATACTAATGATAATACTAAGAGGGAAAGACAAAAATAGTAATAATCATTACTACTACAAATGTTATTAAAATCATTATTATCATCAGCATCATTATTGCAATTATTGTATTTTTTATTATAATAAGCATCATCATTGGCATTATTATTATGATTCATACTCTCACACACATTCAAACATTGCAAATCATAGAATTCATCGGCTTGTGAAGGAAAAAGTGAAACCATTCTCACTAGATACGAATTTAAATAATTTGTATAAATAGTTTGACAAACAAGTAAATGTGTAAGGTAATGTCGCAACGAGTTTAAAATTCTTTATAAAAAAAACCCTATTTTGAAAGTTAATGGAAAATACAGCTGTTATCACCTTTATTCTTACTCTTATGTGTTCTATATTGTGACGAGCCGAGAGAAAGGTGTGACTCAAAGGCAGGATGAAAGCAACTGAGTAACTTTATTACAGAACACTCGTTTATATATACATAAACTCCAAGCAAAAAAAGCATAAAAGACATAACAGGGAATTTCATGTTCAATCGACACCGCACCGGTTAACAGTTAACAGTGAAAAAAACAGACATGTTATTTCAGGTCCTTATCAGTGCAAGGGGAGAGCGAAGATACAAGCATAATGTATACACAAAATGAAATGTTGTTACTATGTACAATCGTGTGACACACAGTTGGTACATGGCTCCCCCCCCCCCCCTAAAAATGATATACTGTACATGTTAAATAGGGCGCCCTGATCTAGAGAGGCGAACTGTAGGCGGGTCATCTAGAAAGAGATAAGCAGGTTTTAGACGATCAATGGAGACCCAGTCTTCTTTGCCACGAATGTTTAGTAGGAATGCTTTCGGATTGCATCGATCACAAGGAAAGGGCTCATGTAAGGGGGCGTTAGCGGTGGCTTGCTAGTGTCATTGCGTAGGAAGGTGTGTGTTGCAGAGTGCAAGTCTGTCGGTATGTGATGCTTCGCTTGGGGCTTGTAAGTCTGGCGGCATGGAGTAAATTTTCCCACGACGTGACGTATGCGCTGGAGATCGTCGGAGGAGGTTGCAGAAGGAAAAAATTCGGCAGGTACGACCAACGGGTCGCCATACATCATTTCAGCTGCAGAGACGTTGAGGGCGTCTTTAGGAGTGGTTCTTAGTCCAAGGAGGACCCAGGGAAGCTGAGTAAACCAGTTGGAATCCTTGCAGCAGGACATCCAAGATGCTTTGAGGGTGTCATGAAAACGTTCAACCATTCCATTGGCAGCGGGGTTGTAAGCAGTTGTCTGATGTAGGGTGATGCCCAGGAGATTCGCTAATGATGTCCACAATTGAGAGGTGAAAGTGGTACCCCTGTCAGAAGTAATATGCTCAGAGATACCAAATCTTGCAATCCATCCTGTGAGTAAGGCAGATGTACATGAGGCGGACGTTGTAGTTTCCATGGGCATGGCTTCAGGCCAACGAGTGGAGCGGTCGATGACGGTAAACAGGTAACAATGTCCTTGTGATGTGGGTAGGGGGCCTACAACATCGACGTGAATGTGGGCGAAATGACGCCGAGGTTGAGGAAAGGGGCCCACTCCTGAATCCGTGTGACGATGTACTTTGAAAGTTTGGCAAGAAGTACAGGCGCGGACTCAATCCTTAGCATCCTTAAAAATGCCGCGCCAAATGAACTTCGCCTTCAGCAGCTGTGCAGTAGAACGGTACGAGGGATGTGAAAGGCCGAGAATGAAATCAAACACCTGTCGGCACATGGGAGCAGGAATCCAAGGTCGCGGTCTACCAGTACTGACGTTACAGAGGAGGGTGGAGTTGGAGTCGTCGAGGGGGATGTCTTCCCAACGGAGGGATGTGCAGGATGTCCTACATGCTTGATACTCTGGATCCTGTCGTTGGGCTTCAGCCAAGGTGTTGTAATCCAATCCCAGTTGAATGGCAGCCAACGTGTTTCTTGACAGGGCATCGGCAACGGGATTCATTTTCCCAGGGATATGTTGAAGGGTGCAATTGTATTCAGCTACGGCGGAGAGATGTCGGCGTTGACGGGCAGACCAGGCGTCAGACTGTCAAGTGAAGGCGTGTACCAAAAGCATGTGGTCTGTGCGAATGACGAAGGGCGTACCTTCTAAGAAATGGTGAAGGTGACGGACAGCCAAGTGCACAGCCAGCAATTCGCGATCGAAGGTAGAATAACCCTATTCTGCCTTGGACAGTTTTCTGCTGAAGAAGGCCAATGGGCAGGGCGAGCCGTTGACCACCTGTTCGAGTACTACACCAATAGCGACGTCGCTGGCATCGGTGGAGAAAAGTAGAGGGGAATGTGGGATAGGAAAAGTGAGAGCTTCAGCAGTTGATAGGGCCTTCTTTGCATTGCAGAAGGCCGCTTCTTGAAGGGGACCCCACTTCAGGTCTTTTGGCTTGCCCTTGAGGGAGGCATAGAGGGGAGCAAGAGTGGCATCAATGGCTGGCAGAAAACGGTGATAATAGTTGATCATGCCCAAGAAATCCTGCAGAGCTTTGATTTGATGGTTGAGAGCGTGGGGAAGTTCTGAACGGCTGCTACCTTCTCGAGGAGGGGATGGACTCCTTCAGGAGTGATGCGGTGCCCTAAGAACGACACTTCGGTGGCGCCAAAGGTAAACTTGTCTTACCGGACTACAAGGCCATTTTGTTGCAGGCGGTCGAGCACGATGCGCAGATGACGGAGGTGTTCCTCTTTTGAGGAAGAGACCACAAGTATGTCATCCACATATAATACACAGAAGGGGAGGTCCCCTAAGATGCCATCCATGAGACGTTGAAAAGTGGCCCCAGCATTACGAAGGCCAAAACAGCAGTAATTGAAGGGGTATGTACCAAACGGAGTGGTGATGGCAGTCTTGGGGATGTCTTTTGGGTTCATAAGCACCAGGTAGGAGGTCATGTCGGAGATGTTTGGGAGGGGGTAATGATCTGGTCCTGTTTGTATGTTCAGGCTCCTGTAATCGCCACATGGACGGAGGGAGCCGTCTTTCTTCAGAACGATGTGTAAGGGTGACGACCATGGGTGGAGGCCTTTTGGCAAACGCCCATTTCCTCCATTTCGGCGTAACGTCTGTTTTGTGGCTGCCAAGCGTTCTGGTGTCAGACGTCTGAATTTTGCGAAGATTGGGGGTCCCGTTGTCTTGATATGGTGATAAATACCGTGCTTGGCAGGGGCCGTGGGCGTTTGGTGAAGTTCTGGATGGAAAACTTCCGGGTACGAAGTGAGGAGTTGGGCGTTGGCATCCGTGGATGCGCGGATAATGAGAGCGAAGTTGGAGGGGGTGAGTTGAAGAGGTGTCGACAAGTACGAGTCTGTGTTGACCAATTGTCAGCGGGCAACATCGACCAGAAGGTGGAAATGAGAGAGGAAATCCGTGCCGAGGATTGGCAATGTGACGTCAGCCAATGAGAAACTTCTAATAAGATTTACCGTTTCCAAACGATAATGTGAGGTTCTCGTAACCATAGGTGGGTATTGCAGATCCATTGGCAGCTACCAGGCGGACGTCGGCAGATGAGACAGACTACGTGTGTCCTGAAGAGTTCCCTTGGCAAAAGAGAACGACAAGCACCCATGTCTACCAAAAATCGCACGCCCGTTCCTGCATCATGGTAAAAGAAAAGATTAGAAACACAGGAGGCCACCGCCACGAGAAATGGCCTACTTACACGTTTTTTGGCCACTGACAATCCTTGGCACATTTCTTCGCGGCTGCCCCGAATCTGTAGTGGTAGTAGCAAAACTAAGGCCGATGGGTGGCTTTGTCACCGCTCCGGCACGTGACGGGGTAGGCGTGTATGTCCTATGGCATTCACGTCAGTTTCGGTTGACGTTGAATAGTCGTCCTCTTTGTCAGGAGTGGAGGCGTTGATGGAGGTCTTGAAGGTCGTGAAGTGGCTGTCCATAAGGGCGTTGGCTTTGGTCATCAAGTCTTTTATTGGTAAACTATCGACATCGGGTATGGCAGCACATACAGGTTCGGGTAAACGGCATATCCAAAGGGCACGAAGTAGGTTCACCTCACGAGGAGAGCCGTCTGCGGCAGGTTGCAGGCGAGCGATACTGGTCATTTCCTTGAGGGCGAGCGAAGCCCTTTGGTCCTCCAATGGTTGTTGAGAGAGCTGAAAAAGTTTTGCTATACGGGCGGCTGGCGATGGCGAGTACTGCTGCAGAGGTTATGTTTTGAGGGCATCATACGCTATTGGGGTGTCTCCTTGTTCACAAAGCCAGTCGGATATTTCCGGGAAGGTGTCCTCGGGTATCGCCGGGAGAACATAATCTGCTTTGGTGGTTGAGCGAGTCACGCCCCTGATGCGGCACTGGACTTTTGCGCGCTGAAACGAAGCAAACGCCTCTCCGCTGGCGAACGACAAAAGTTTCAATGGGGCGGCGCCAACTTCCGTGGAATCCGCCATAGCACCAATGACGGAGGGGCGGTTGGTGGGTGGAAGGCGGGAGGAGCGAGTCAACTTCTGGGGTCACCAATTTGACGAGCTGAGAGAAGGTTGTGACTCAAAGGCAGGATGAAAGCAACTGAGTAACTTTATTACAGAACAATCGTTTATATATACATAAACTCCAGGCAAAAAAGGCATAAAAGACATAATAGGCAATTTCATGTTCAACCGACACCGCACCGGTTAACAGTGAACGGTGAGAAAAACAGATATGTTATTTCAGGTCCTTATCGGTGCGAGGGGAGGGCGAAGATGCAAGCATAATATATCCACAAAATGAAATGTCGTTACTATGTACGATGGTGTGACACACGGTTGGTACAGTATAATGTAACCCACAGCCTTTTCTTCTGGTTTTTATTTTTACCTCCGCCAACGAAGTTGGAAGGAGGTTATGTTTTTGCCTCTGTTTGAGTGTTTGTTTGTTTGTTTTTGTGAATGTGCATTTGAGAACAGCTTCCTGGCCACAATTTTAATCGTAGAGTAATGAAACTTGCCGGGATTTACTGTTATGTAAAAAGCTGGATATTATTAAATTTTGGAAGGTCAGGGTAAAAGGTCAACCAAAATGTCCAATTCACGTAATCAGCCATAAGTTTGGGCAATGTTGTCACAAAAACTTCAAACTTGGTTCATATTTCAGTGTATGAAAATCCACGCAAATTAATACATGTAAAGGTCAAAGGTCAAAGTCAAAGTCAAGCAAAGGTCGAGAAATAAGCTGTCGCGGCGGAGGTTTGCCCTCTACCGAGTGCCTCTCTAGTTGTAATTATTTTTCTTCTTATCCTTAGATTTTGCTCCTAAACCAAGAAAATATTGATCCATTGGATTGTACTTTGATAGGCTAATTTAATTAGCTAAAAGTATTTTGTTTGTTACGATTTATTTTCTATTACATACTGAATGAATGGATTGATGTATTTTTTTTTTTTTATAATTGATTTGTAAGCAATCCATGGCAATAAAAAAAAATAGTAATTTAAAAGAAGGCGTTTATCTGACAGTTACAGGCAAATCCAGTATCTATTTTCATCCCACACCGAAGATAAATTAGTTAATAAGCGTAATCTCTCTCTCTCTCTCTCTCTCTCTCTCTCTCTCTCTCTCTCTCTCTCTCTCTTACATACAAAGACATAGACACATACGCACATATTCAACACAAAATTTGAATAAATATTAAATATATACACACGGACATTTCCATCCCCAAAACGGAATAAATATTCAGCAATAACGTTCTCTCTCTCTCTCTCTCTCTCTCTCTCTCTCTCTCTCTCTCTCTCTCTCTCTCTCTCTCTTCGGTTTGAAGACTTTCGTTAGAGGTTTAGACAGGCCGAGGGGAAACAGACAAGCACGTTCCTAAAAATTGAGACTGCCACTGTTCACCGAAGCAGCAAATTACTTACCCAGTTGTTAGACATCCGCTTTGGGTTTAAAAAGCTATAATCTGAGAGAAGTAAAAACTTGAGTGACTTTCTCCGTCAACATAAGGATGGGCGGGGGGTAATTCTCATTTTTTTTTCATGTTTCAAATCGCATTAAATGTTTAAGTATAATCTCTCTCTCTCTCTCTCTCTCTCTCTCTCTCTCTCTCTCTCTCTCTCTCTCTCTCTCTCTCTCTCTCTCTCTCTCTCCGTTACAGGCCCATTTCCAACATTACATCTAAATAAATTCTCTAGAATAAAGTCTCTCTCTCTCTCTCTCTCTCTCTCTCTCTCTCTCTCTCTCTCTCTCTCTCTCTCTCTCTCGACCGTGTTCCACAGAATCGCATCGAAACACCAACGGGTGAGAAGTTAAATTCGATTTCATCCAACCTTGAAAATTCAATTATGAACTTTTGGCGACATAATAGATGAAGAAAGAAAAACCGAAATGGATATGTTCTGCAGATCCCAGTTCCCTTGGCAACTTGTTCGTGACCAAATAATCAATAGATATGTTTCTTACCGCTATTGTTCCATTTCTTTTCTTTTTTTTTGGGGGGGGGGGAGAAGCTAAGGTAAAGATTCAGTGTATTCATACGGTATCTAAAGAATGAAACAATATCCAACAGTTTTTGTAGATTTGAGAACAAAGCCCTCAGAAAAATATTTTAGAGTTAAATGGCAAAACAGAATGAGATATGAAACTATAAGAGATTACTAGAGTGTCATATGTGGATGTGATCATGGTGAAGGGTGAGATGGTCTGGGTATGCTCTTCGCACTCCCCACGAGAGATCAGTTCATCTAACTTTCAACTGGGCTTCACAAGGTACTAGAAGAGTTGGAAGACCCAGGTCTACATGACTGAGGACTATGCAGCATCAAGTGAAAGATGATGAATGAAGTATTGATTTAAAAGCGCAAGATAAAGACGACTGACGAAATCTAAACGAGGCCCTTTGGATCAACAGGCGTAGGAGATGATGACGATCTAAAGAAAGTTTCCTTTTGCAAATTTAAATAAGTGAGATAGGGGATAAGGGAGAAATACAGGGTATTTTTTTTTTTATATTCTTCAAATGATGTTTATTCAAACGTGGAGGAGTTATACCAATTGAAAAAAAAAATAGATTCAAAGCTTTATAGAAAACGGGTATATGGTTCAGCACTGGGACGGAATTGTCCCATATTTATGACATTTGTCCCGTGTCCCGCATTGACTCTCCCAAGGCCGTGTTTTGTCTCGTATTCCCAATATCTGACGATAAAAATCTAATAATATAAGGAAATTTCAGTTGTAATATCCTTTAAAACTGCAAAAGATGCTTGATTGCAATAGTGTAATGCTTTGACAATTTTAATGAACAGCTGTTTGTAACAAAATCTACAATGAACGCACTTTAAAGAAAAAAAAAAGTCAATGAAGTAGGTCCTGTGTGTCTATATTGTTCAACTACCTCCTCAGTTTAGCATCCTTATTTCAATTTTCAAATTCTGGTCACCCTGAAAAGGAGGCCATTCAGTGACAAGTGGCACTATTAATATTGGTTAAAGAATGGACAGCAAGATAGAATAAAGGAAGTTGGGATCTTAAAAAAATTTGAAATGATCCAAAGAAATATCTACAGTGGATCACGTGCCATCCCATTGTAAATTTAAGAAACAGGAAACGTGTTAGTAGAATTTTATAATCGTCCATGCAATACAGTAATATCTCTGTAATGTGAGATGTTATTGATCGAATAAATAATTTCTTAACTTACGAGTAACGCCCGCTTTCGCCCTGGGATAGGTAATATAATCGAGGTACCAGTTTCCACATACTGTCACTTCTAACCAACACTTGTGTTCATTTACACAGAATCCACAGAAACCTGCGTCTTTGCTCTCTTGATGACTACAAGTTCCTGGAACAAAATGTAAAGGGAAAATTTTCAATGCAACACTGTCCTTTGAAGGTGTGACAACATGGGAATAAGACGTGATAACTGAGAGAGAGAGAGAGAGAGAGAGAGAGAGAGAGAGAGAGAGAGAGAGAGAGAGAGAGAGAGAGAGAGAGATTCATAACCGGTTCAACTTTTCTTTTGTGATGAAGTTGAGCATTTGCTCTATCAAGCAAGAGTTGCGTTCATACATACATACACATACCAAGGCACTTCCCCAAATTTTGGAGGGTAGCCGACATCAAACAAATGCAACAAAAAAGGCGACCTCTCCTCTCCACGTTCCTCCCAGCCTGACAAGGGACTCAACCGAGTTCGGATGGTACTGCTAGGGTGACACAGCCCACCCTCCCCCGTTATCCACCACAGATGAAGCTTCATAACGCTGAATCCCCTACAGAAGTTGCGTTCATAAATGTTATTCGTTACAATAAAAACTATGAAAAACTATTGGGTAACTAACGCTTTTTTTCTACTAATCTTGAAATTGTAGAGCAATCGAGGCATTTCGAGGGTTTTTCTAACAGGATATCCTAAATCAAAAGAACCGTGATTTCATTTATGCATTCCCATATCATGTTAATCGTAACAATAACAAAAACATCAAAATAACTAAAAACAAAGGCTTTCAATTGATTCCATATACTTAAAATGATTATCTAAAAGCTGCCTTCTATATATCCTCAGAGAACGAACTGAGAATCTAAACTGCCTTGCTGACCATTTCCACGCTACCCTGAATCGTCGTAATACCGTTGATAAATTAGTTATTGATGATCTGCATAAGGTTACACCCATCCAGGATCTCAACCAGCTTCCAGAATTGTATGAAGTTCTGAGAGCAATAAAAAAACATTAAGCGCAAGAGCACAACTCTATCAAGTATTTTATCTGATAAGTATTAATATGGAGTTTGTCCAGGGAATTTTCTATTTGTTCTCTCCTCAAAGGGTACATATGATCTTGTGCAGCTGCTTCCTGAGAAGGTAGCCAGTCGTTTTGCTTTAAATTTTCATTGTGGATGGTGTCAGGACCACATATATCTGAATAATAACAAAAACTCGAACTAATTCGGAAAGGAAGGAGGGAACATCGACATGGCATTTTTATTCTAAAGAAAATACGGCAGAAATGCCAAGGGCAAAATAGATATAGTTACAAAATCTTTAATGACCTTACAAAGGTATCTGACATGGCGCCTGGTGAGACCCATTGAAAGATAATAGTAAAGGTCCTTATTTTCTATAGAAACACTCTAATTTGCTAATAACGATAATAAGAGTATTAATTTCACACAGTTTGAGAAGCCAGGAACAATGAGCTCAAACAGATTCTGCTTAAATATGCCTTTAATAGTTATCATGGACTTTTTTTATGTAATAACTAATATCTTCCCTATTCCCGTTGATATGGAACTCCTGGCAAATTTATCAAAATACTTAAGCTTTTCTAGTCCATCGTAAAAGTAAAAGTCAACATCGTGTTTTGGAATTCTCTTCCATCTCTGTGAAAATGGAAAGAAAGTGAGCGATATTCTGGTACCTTTCCTTCTCAATCTGTTCATCTCGTTAGTGACTCAATTGCAGAAAACGTCTGAGTGAAGGGTGGTGCCCTGTTTAACGCTAGAAGGTTACATCCCCATAAAGAATATCAACAAGCCAATTGGTTGGCTTGCAATATGTTGATGATACTACAATTTTAGCCTAAACCCAAGAGTCAATGCAACGCGTAGTAGATACCCTATATTCGTATAGGTGGTATAGGTAGTAAGTTGCCCAAGGCTCTAGCCACCAGTTGAGATACTACTGCCAAGAATTATTGGGTCCTTTGACTGGCCAGACAGTAATACATTAGATCCATCTCTCGGGTTACGGCTCATTTTGTCTTTGCCTACACATACACCGCGTAGTCTAGCCTATTCTTTCCAGATTCCTCATACACCTGACAACACTAAGGTTACCAAACAATTTTTCGTTCTAGGGGTTAACTACGGTAGCGTAATGGTTCAGTGGCTGCTTTCCTCTTGGTATGGGTAGAAGAGACTCTTTAGCTATGGAAAGGCACACTCCAGCAGGACATTCCAAAATCAAACCATCGTTCTCTAGTCTTGGGTAGTGCCATAGCCTCTGTATCAAGGCCTTCCACTCACTTGGATTACAGTTATCTTTCTTGGGGATATACTCAGGCACGTTGTTCTATCTTATTTCTCTTCCTCTTGATTTTTTTTAAGTTTTATAGTTTACTTATGAAAGATCTAATTTAATATTGCTATTATTCTTAAAATATTCTATTAGATTGTTTATTACTTCTTTTGTAGTTTATTTCCTTGTTTTCTTTCCTCACTGGGCTAGTTTTTCCCAGTTGGAGCCCTTGGGCTTATAACATCTTGCTTTTCCAACTAGGGTTATAGCTTAGCTTTTAGTAATAATAATAATAATAATAATAATAATAATAATAATAATAATAATAATTCGAAATATAATACATTTGACTTACAATAAAATACAAGAAAAAAGGAAGTCGCCGTACCAGAAACTGAACCAAATCAATAATGATCCACAGCTATTAGTGGTTCCATCTATCAAATAGTATAGTAGCATTTTTTCATCTACTACTGAGATCGACGAGAAGTACTAAAAAAAAACATCATGAATGTAAAATGCCTTCAAGACAAATACCAGATGTTTAACGTTAACAAACGTCACTAAACATTGCACCCAGTTCTTAGGAATTTCCTTATATTGGTGGTTGAATTAAAATTATACGTTTTACAACTTGTTTAGTATTGCATTTACGAACATGCACGGTTCTAGTTGTGAACCAATAAAGGAACAAACTAGAAAAGCACTCTGAAAGTGCAGACCTCCACCAGGGAGGCTTATTTCTCCAGGTTAGGGTTAATTCAGTTGACCTTTGACTAAGGACTTTGAAAATTGAATCCATTCCACGTCTCAGTTTAACAATTAATCTTTGAAAGTTTCACTACAGACAAACAGGGGCGAAACCATAACCTCCTACCAACTTCGTAGGCGGAGGTAAAGATTGGTGCAAAGTTTCGTATGGGAAATCGCTTTTCAGCAAACTGAAGCTCAGCCCGATCGTGCCAATCGTGTATATCGAGGTACGTATCGCTTTAAGTTTCACGCTTCCAGCTCACTCAGTGCTGACAACGCCGTTTTGGATTTCGAGATCCCCTCTACTTCTTGTGAATTGGAAAGAAGAGGGAAGTTGAATCACCTGAAAGGAAAAATGTCACTGTTTTCGAAGGGAAGCATTGAGGGCTTTCTTAGACGAAAATTTCTATTTGAAGAACAGCTTTAAAAAAAAAAATTATATTTGTAACTTTAAATTATAACAGGAGGTAGATTTGCCTTCAAATTTTGCAGTTAGCTAGGGATTTTAGGATATACATAGAATTTCGTTTCGGCCATTTCTCGAAGCCAGTTAGCTAAAACTGGTAGCGCGCTTTTCAAATTGAAAACACTTAGCTTTCCTGTTAAATGATTTCTTATACAAGACGTTGCCCTTTCTAGTCGCAGACTCTATCAAATAAATTTGAGTCTGTTCAGCTAAAAATTATTAGCTCGTAAACGGTAGCGCCATTAGTGCACCTCTCAAGATGCACTGTAGGCACTACTGAAGAACCTTTTGCTGCATTCCCTTTTAATGCTTCTACCATACTTCCGTCCTTAAAGGATTAAAGGCCACTCTTGAATGGCAGAGGCAATGGACAGAAACATTGCCCTAACTGGCAGGACAATGCCATATAAACGTATGATCAGCCACCAACCTGTTCTCTGAAAAAGCTAAGACCAGGCAATGGCTGCTGATAACTCAGCAGGTTGACCTATAGGCTCCCCAAACGCCCCATTCTTCGATCACAAGGATGATGGGTTTGCAGACACTACAAGAAGCTATTGACTTTCAGCGGGCTCAAACCCCAGTCCGGCAGAAGGCAAGGACGGGACGTGACAAATAGGCTGCCACATCCCTTGCTTCCATTTTTCCAACTTAATATAGGACCTCTTTTAACTTAGTTCAAAGCACATTCTCCTGCCTCTTCCACTCATTTGCATCTTATTCATGACCATTTATTTTAATGTAATGCTGAGAGAGAGAGAGAGAGAGAGAGAGAGAGAGAGAGAGAGAGAGAGAGAGACTATTCTTGGGAGTTATTTAGATTTTAAGGTGAAATGTAAGTGTGACAGAGAGAGAGAGAGAGAGAGAGAGAGAGAGAGAGAGAGAGAGAGAGAGAGAGAGAGAGAGAGAGAGAAACGTTTTGTTAGAGCATTTATTTAGATTTGATGTTGGAAATTTGTGTGAATCTGTGACGTAGAGAGAGAGAGAGAGAGAGAGAGAGAGAGAGAGACGTTATTCCTGAGCATATATTTAGATTTGATGTTGAAGTTGTGCGTAAGTCTGTGACGGAGAGAGTTACAAGAAGTTACAAGGATTTTGGATGTCTCAAAGACTTTTAGTCCATCCGTGGAAACTTCACTTGCTCTTTGGTAGAGCGATTTACTTTTAAGCATTTAGAGCGTGCTTATGATCTTGTCTAACGTATTCTATAACTCGTTTACCGTGTTACTGTTTACTGCATCTGCTAGAAGTCTATTCCAACTATTTTCTATATTGTATGTAAATAAATAGCCACATTGAGTGGTGTTATATCATTTCAATTCCAGTTTGTATACGTTACCTCTGAACTGATTTCTGCTAAACGTGAATAGATTGTTGTAATCTACATCTATTATTCCTTTAAGAATTTTGAATGCCTCTATTAACTGTCCCCTTACTTGTCGAGTTTGTAGATCAAATAAGTTCAAACATTCGATCCTTCTATATCCAGATTGCCTTAGTGTTGGAACTAGTTTGGTGGCCTTAGCTGGTACTGCTTCCAGTCTATCTATATCCTTCTGAATACTTGGGGCCCAGAATTGGACTCTGTATTCTATTTGGGGTCTTACTGGTGATGTGTACAGCTGTAGTACAGTTTCTTTGCCTTTGTATTTGAATTTTCTCTTTATGTAACCTATTAGTTTTTGTGCTTTCTTTTCAGCTTTTATTCTGTTTGTTGAACATTAAATTCTTGCTGATAATAATATCGAGATTTTCTTCCTGGTCCACATTTTCTATTTCATACATAGCAGTGAGTAATCTGATTGAGTGTTACTATTGTATAACCTATGTGCATGACTGCAATTCCCGCAGTTGAAAGGCATTTGCCATTTTCTGGACCATTCTCCTAGCTTCAAAAGATCCTATCTTAAGGCTTCTATATCTTCTGAGTTTGCAGCATTTCAGCAAATTTGACTGTTCTACTAGTTAACCCTAAATCTACTGTATGTCAATAATGTAGATAAGAAATAGTAATGGGTCAAGGACGGAGCTTTGAGGTACTCCTCTTGTAACAGCTGCCCACTCTGAAGCTTCTCCATTGATTACAACTCTCTATTTTCTGTTTATTGACCAATCATCAATCCATTTACTGGCTCGTCAATAATGCCTAGCGCTCTATTTTTGACCCTTAATATTTTATGAGGAACTTTGTCAAAAGCCTTTTGAAAGTCTAGGTATATGATGGCTACTGACCTGCTTTTGTCATAAATGCTAACCATGTTGTGGAAAAATTCCAAAAGATTTGTCAAACATGATCTCTTTTTTTTCTCTATGTTTCTACTATTGAACATAGATTATGTGTGTTTGTAGAAATGCTCTCCAGTTTCATCCTCCAATTGACCTCTTCTTAAAGCGTATTTTATGAAAAGAATAAATGCACAAGTTTCTACATACAAGAAAGTCTTTTAACCATAAGAAAAAAAAAAGATAATATTATTACCAAACAAGGAAAAGTCACTTAGCATGAGGATAAAACCAATAAAAGTTGAAATTACTAATTAATAGATAAACAAGTAATAGAAACCTCGACAAGCACTAGGTAAACAAAAACAAAAGCTATTGAATATTATTTTCAAATTTGTATTGTCACTCTATAATAAGTAAAATAAAAGAATCCAATTTATATAGGGCTGAAGATAAATTGAAATTCTTATTCTTACTATAAAATATACACGCTGCTTCAACAACGTTTTTCTCTATAAAATCGGTGTTTTTGAAATAAAAATGTGAATGTTGTCAAACAACTGGATAATTACAAATATGTTTATGTACACAAATGGCATTACCTTTGTTTTTTGCTCATATTATACTTATGATTTAAAATTCGTTTATATAATGATTTCCCAGATTGTCTTATATAAAAATTTCCACATCCACATCGTATCTTATAAACTATACCTTCATGACAACTTTAGATTCTTTGAAAGATAAATACGAAATTTTAGATCATTTTAAATACATAAATGATTTTCAAAAGGCTTTAAGAGTTTCATGAAGCTCCCTATTCCATTCTTTGCAACCAGACTGACATTGATTTTTCGTGAACACCATCTCTTGTTCAAAGCAGACCAAATTGTGAAGCTTACACGCTCCCGCAGAGATTTGGTATGTGATCTGCATTGATCTCGGACTCGATTCCATTTGGAGCGGTGTCTTCCCCTATGACAAATTGTGGCCTCGATGCTCTTACATTTTCTCTGTAATGAAACAGTTTCTGAACTCCTATCCATGCCGTTTCTCTTCTTTCTCCGATGCAGCTCAAGCTTCCAAGTTGCAAAGGGGTTGATGCAGAGCTTTCAAAACTGACCTCATTTGTGCAACGCAGCCTAGGACGTGAAGCTTAATCGCTCCATCAGAAGTTCCATATTTGAAGACTACGCTGATCCCTGAATCCAGTTCATCTGGATTTCCATGTCTACTAAAAATATACTAAAATATAATAGTCGTAAAGTTGTCGTAAAAATTTACATATGAGCCATGTTTGGGTATAGATTTGTGCTTACAAATACTAAAAGTTAAGCCTTCCAATTTCGCTGATCGAGGTAGTAGCTATAAAAGTTCCGAATATAAATTGACGAGTGCATCTGAGATAGATAGATAGAAAGAAAGAAGCAAGCGCTGAATTCGGCTTGCAATGCTCTGGCATCTCGACCAACTTAGTGGTAATATCAGCATCTGCTTTGGGTGGCACACGTGATAAATGGTTTCCAAGGTTGAAAGTTTTATTTGCTGCGCTTTGCTCTCAGGAAAACTTTTTCCTTCTTCCGGAAGTAAATAAAAATGCAAACCCTAGCAGACTTTATAATTGGTAAAAGTTGACTTGCCATTGTTATTATTGCTTTTGGAGCTGCAAAGTAACCTATTCTAAACGAATACATCAGCAGGAGAAGTTCAATTGTTATTGTTATGAGGATGAATACTGTTCTTTTTTATTTTAATGTTAAATATTATTAGTGAACTTAATTAAGTCCTCATTAACCGAAAATTATTTGTTCCAGTAAATAAATTTGGTTCACTCCTTGTAAAATAAAGGAAGACGCAAGTCAGAATAAAGTCCTTCCTTGTAAAGTAGATTCGTTCTAGTTAAATATTACGTTTTTGGAAAGAAGCAAAACAATAAGGAAAACATTAAAAAGTTATCCTTGGCAAAGTCAACTGGACTTCACAGATTTACAACTCTCTTTGGTTAGGGTAACTTCTTCGTTCAATATCAGCATTATACAAATATATATATATATATATATATATATATATATATATATATATATATATATATAATATATATATATATATATATATATATATATATATATACACACATATATATATATATATATATATATATATATATATATATACGTAAAGCCAAACTATCTTTTTCTACTATTATCAAAGAGGTTTAATTATACCTCCTTGACGATTATTGCTCTTAGTAAAACAAAGCAACGTCGACTTTAACTATACCTAGAATGTGTAACCTCCGTTATTTTCTTCCCCATTGACCTGATTATCAATAAGTTCAAGTAATATAAGGTCAGATCAGTAGAGGGCGACTGATGCTAAAAAAAAAAGATCCTTCAGGAGTCATGGACAGCCTGAGCAAATCAACGTTGAAGTAACTTGTTAAGATTACGGCAATTTTTTTTTTCTTTTTTTTTTTTGCCGATAGGAAAGATGGGTGAAAGAAGAATGAAGACAAGTAGCTAGTTAACCCAGGTAGAGAATAGTCTAGAAAGTTTAGTATAAGTAAGAGTAAAGAAAGTGTGGTTTAGCCACAATTTTAGATATATAGATGTACATTTTCTTGCTATAATTATTTAGTAACACATTGACATAGTGAATTGCATGAATTAGATATTTTCACGTCGTAGTTTAATTCTATCAAGATAAAGTTCCCCATTCAAAATCAAATGAATGCAGAGAGCGAGCTGGTTTTTTTTTTTATTTCGAATTCCCCCGCGACCATGTTTTAGCCATATAATGTAAGCAAGAGTTTCGCCAAACAAAGGAAGGCAACGAATAAAGAAAATTCACTATTATTTTTCTCTGTAACTAAATTATGAATCTCGTCAGAATCTCTTGATTAATTATAAATAACATATGACGAGGATATTGACTAATGAATGATATTGCCTCAGTAAACACTTCTTGGAATATTTAGCTCATAATCTTTTCCAATCTAACAAAGAGTTATAAATGTTAATAAAGCGTAAACCTGAATGTCTTTATTCTTTACGATGCTAATCAATCATGTCGGGTTAGTTTGACTGTTCATTGGAGTTATTTCCTTTCCTCACTGGGCTATTATCCCTGTGGGAGCCCTTGCGCTTATAGCATCTTGCTTTTCCAACTAGGGTTGTAGCATCAGTAGTAAAAACAATAATAATCATGCATCCAAGCGTCGCTTACTAATCCTCTCATCAACATCATCATCATCATCATCATCTCCTACGGCTATTGGCGCAAATGTCTCGATTAGATTTCGTCAGTCGTGTCTATCTTGAAATTTTTAATTTAAATCAATACTTTTCCATTCATCGTCCACTTCACGCTTCATAGTCCTCACTCATGTAGGCCTGGGTCTTCCAACTCTTCTAGTGCCTGGTGGAGTTTAGATTAGAGTTTGGTGAACTAATCTCTCTTGGGGAGTGCGAAGAGCATGCCCAAACCATCTCCATCTACCCCTCACCATGATCTCATTCACATATGGCACTCGAGTGCACTTGTCTAAATTTAATGCTAATGTTCGTGGAATAGATTTGACCTTACAAACGGTGTCGACATCGATGTGCAATTAGTTATATAAAGTCAAATTCAAATTGCCTTTTGGAGAGTGTCTTAATCAATGATGAATTGCATCCAGATAACGTCTGGTAACCAGAAGTGCTTGATATACTTGACTCTTGCCTGAAGATTGCTGCTACTTCAGGATAATTGAATGCAAACATTCGTATATTGCTTAATCTTTAACATTTAATCGAAGACTTGGGTTCAAATTAGTCTTTTGGTAAAAGTATCTATAATATAGAACAAGAAGTATCAAACATAATTCTATAGAGAACGATATAATTTTGAATAACAAATAGACATCAATATTTAAGGTTTGTATTTAAACAATCAAAGGAAATGGGTAATGTGACAGCCAGATGTTTGTAAGCTATCATCAGTTGCTTTTAAGAATCAAAAGGATTTTGTGGAATTTGGGCTTTATGGGCCATTCAGTTCACAGCTGTTAATGGAACGTAATACAGAACAAGAGGGGCACTCAGTAGAGTGCAAACCTCCCCCGCGGCAACTTATTTCTCGACATTTTGCTCGACTTTGACTTTGATCTATGACTGATATGTATAAATTAGCGTGGATTTTCATACACTCAAATATGAACCAAGTTTGAAGTCTCTATGACAACGATGTCCAGACTTATGGCTAATTACATGAATTGGACATTTTGTTTGACAGTGACTTTGACCTTGGCCTCCCAAATTTTATAATTTACAGTTTTATTTACATAACAGTTATTCCTGCAAGTTTCATTACTCTTCGATTAAAATTGTGGCCAGGAAGCTGTTCACAAACAAACACACAAACGGGGGGGGGGGTAAAACATAATCTCCTTCCAACTTCGTTGGTGGAGGTAAAATGAGGGGCCCTTCAGAGCAGCCATGAAAATCGTACGCCTGACAATTCTGTTTCGGTAAAGCAGCACCTTAAACAGATAATTAATTCATATGTGCATCTGTCATGACTAAAAATATTCTCGTATTTCTGGAATTGTCTACCAAACATCTCTGTACCTCCAGAGATTAAAAGGTTAAGAGAAAAGACCTTATTTTACTAAAATTATATTTGATAGTCAGTTACCAAAACGAGACTAATAGGGCTTGGGAACACTAATATGTCTATGGTTGATAGATTGACAAATAGATGTATTTCTTATATAGCAAATATGAGTAAATGGGGAAGATAAAAATAATAGAAAATTAGGTAAGGAAGGGAATAGCCCAATTTATCCAGACATTCAGTGGATATATATACGTTCAAGTGTTGTGATGTAGCCATAACCACCATTGCTATACGTTTTTCGAACACCTTTTAACTATCCAACAGCATTATACCTTCATTAAAATTCTTCTGTGTTTAGTTTTCTCCCATAATTATACGTTTTCAGAAATTCC
This sequence comes from Palaemon carinicauda, assembly GCF_036898095.1. Taxonomy (NCBI): domain Eukaryota; kingdom Metazoa; phylum Arthropoda; class Malacostraca; order Decapoda; family Palaemonidae; genus Palaemon; species Palaemon carinicauda. The sequence goes on along the minus strand of NC_090727.1, from coordinate 140,033,446 downwards.
ACAATCCAGGTATCCCGCACAACTGTACTCTTTTTCTAATTTGTTTTCTGTTCCGGTATCCCTCAGCACAGTATGTTGTGTGAATATTTTGATGATGTAACACCACTCGGAAAGTTTACGATATACCGCAAAAGGTTAAGCCGATTTCTTTTATGCACAACGGACAAAGTTTTATCTTCCTATAAAAGAACATAGTCATCTTCTGATAGGAAGATTCCATTAGACATTCATTTTCAAATGCTGATTTTATCTGACTTCCAAGACGTTACTAGAAGCAATAGTTTTAAATAACCTCAATTATTTTTCTTTTCTTTCCATACATGTAACGTGCTCATAACAAGGCCTTATTAGATTTTTTTAAGCTGGCACTTTTATGAAGAAATATTCTTCAAAAAAGAAAATCTGGAGAGGAAAAAATGACCGTTTGGGGATTTGAAATTTTAAATGCTAACTTTAGATTTACCAGGTTAAGTTTATATCCAAATTTGTCTCATCTACAATAATAATAATAATAATAATAATAATAATAATAATAATAATAATAATAATAATAATAATAATAATAATAATAATATAGGAATGTAAACAATTTGATAATATCAATACTCTCTATGGACTTGTTAGCTCACTTATCTTTTTGAAAAATTCGTGTTATAAACCCTCTCTCTCTCTCTCTCTCTCTCTCTCTTCTCTCTCTCTCTCTCTCTCTCTCTCTCTCTCTCTCTCTCTCTCTCTGATAATTCTATCATTTGCATTGCATATGAAACTCACTGGTCCTAAAAGCATGGGTCTCACAGCTATTTCATCTAACAAATTAATTTCCTTTAAAAGAACCAATTCGGAAAATCGTATAAAGGTAAACACTAAGATTCATGTACCACAAAAACAGACAGAGCAATCAAGATGGATGCGATGTTAGGGAGCTTTATAGAAGAAAAAAGGAATTCTTTAGAAAATCAATTACTTGATCCTACATCAACAGTCTTAAATGGCAACAATCAGTTTATTTTTTATGCATTAATCGTTTTTATAAAAATGCACCGATGAAAGTCCTTCAAGTGTCGTACTTTTTGTAATACGGATAAAAGAGGAGGGATTCCAGGTAGGAGGAAGCAGGGAGGAATTTTCCATCAAAACTTTAATAGTTTACATTGATGGCAAGTATTATCACTTTACATTTAATGGATATTTTTTCTCTCTTGTATTTTATGCATATTTAGATTGACAATCTTTATTTTACCTCTAATGATGAAGAAACATGGAAAGATCTATTATATTTATTATGCGATTTCAATAAATTAGATAGTCAATACTTTGCAGATCTTCAAAAACTTTATTTGAGGTTCTTTTATATGAAAATCAGGCTTATTCAAGTTGCTTCTGCTGATTTACTTACACACACATATATAATATATATTATATATATATATATATATATATATATATATATATATAAACATATTACATATTTTAATACATTAATGTCTGGATTCTTTTACCGACCTCGGGATCAGAGTCCTAAGGCGAAACCACTCAAAGACAATACCATCTGACCGGCCGGGAATCGAACTCAGATCCAGGACCATTCAAAGACAGTAGCATATGACCAGTCGGGAATCGAACCCTGGTCCAGGATACTTCCTGGTTCGATTCCCGGCCGGTCAGATGCTTTTGTCTTTGAGTGGTTTCGCCTTGGGGCTCAGATCCCGAGGTCGGTAAGAGAATCCAGCCATTAGTATATTAAAATACATGGCTTATTTGAATATGAAAAAAACACGTCTATATGTGCAAAATTTATCATAAACATACATATATATATATACATACATATATATATATATATATATATATAAATTTATATATATATACACAGTATATATATATATATATATATATATATATACACATACATACATATAAATTTCTATTAAATTTCTTATTCCTGTTCAAGATATTATTTTTGTATCATCGTTCAATTAGTTCTTTATGCATGCTGCATAAGATTTTTCATAATTCTGACCATCCTCTACATTCATATCTTCCGGTAGAGTACCATCCTGTTCGTAATACTAGGCATGCAGTTAATTCTAATAGTCTGGCCTTCTCCCTCATGAGGCTTAATACTACACAGTAATCTAGAGGTTTATTCCAGCTGTGACCAAGTTGTGGAATTATCTTCCTAATCGGGTAGTTGAATCAGTAGAACTTCAAATGTTCAAAGTTGCAGCAAATGTTTTTTGTGTTGAACAGGCTGCCATAAGTCTCCTTTTATAGTTTATATATGTTAGATATTTTAAGGTTGTTATGGTTCTTAAAATATTCCAATTTTTCATTACTTCTCATATAGTTTATTGGTTTCCTTATTTCCTTTTCTCACTGAGCTATTTCTCCCTGTTGGAACCCTCATCCGGCATTTCCTACTAGGATTGTAGCTCAGCTAGTATTGAGAGTAATGATAATGATATATGAATGATAGTATTAACATGATTGTATTTAGCCATGCAAATAACTGGCAAAATTCGTTCTCATACGGAGGTTGAAAAGCTTTGCAATATCTGCCAATATTCCTTTTGTTAGCCAGAAAATGATCAGATATCAGTGAGCTTTTGGTGTCTTAATATATTCTCATTAAAAGATCACCTTGAATAAAAATAGGACTCATTCTTAGTCGAGGAATCAGGAATGACCAAAGCTGTAATTCGAATATTTCGAAATTCGTTCGGAAACATTTTTGTTTCTTTTTCTATTTTTAAAGGAACTGAGCCATCCATTTAATTCAGGATTAAAAGTAAATCCAACTTACAAAAAAAAAAACAAGATATTCAAATATTTCTATCAAAATGCATAGAGTTGACTTTGCCAAGGTAGAACTTTTTTATGTTTTCTTTATTGTTTTATTTCTCCTTAAAAATGGTAAGGGTGAACAAATACCGTTATCCCTGATTTATAAAAACCAATCCGTCAAATAGAGGGGTTATTGCATCTCTTGGGAATACATGTTTTTTTTTATATGCCCCTGTGGTTTTCTTCCAGTCATCTTCTTTGCCCATCATTCCTACACTACGGGATCGGTTGCATGATGCATCTCCAATGACTTCTATCAAAGGTATCCTCACCCACCAAATCTCTCGCACCCCTACCAGTGGGCATTGTGTGGTTTTTCTTCCTGTATGTGATAGCGAAAACACAATTGGTTGCCCGTCTACCTACAAATGTATGATATTAACAGGAGATATTCTTATTCAAATGGTTTAAGAATAAGGCCTATTTTCCTTTGCCCTCACAGAAACCGAATAGTCTGGCCTAATCTTTACATATTCTCCTCGCTCCTCATACACCTAACAACACTGAGATTACCAAACAATTCTTCTTTGCTCAAGGAGTTAACTAGTGTACTGTAATTGTTCAGTGGCTACTTTCTACTTGGTAAGGGTAGAAGCGACTCTTTAGGTATGGTAAGCAGCTTTTCTAGAAGGACACTCCAAAAGCAAGCCATAGCCTCTGTACCATGGTCTTCTACTGTCATGGGTAGAATTATCTTGCTTGAGGGTACACTCGAGCACAATATTTTCTCGTCTCTCTTCCTCTTGTTATTTTGAAGTTTTTATAATTCATATATGAAAGGTTTATTTTAATATCGTTATTGTCTTACACTTCTCTTGTAGTTTATTTCCTGATTTCCTCTCCGCACTTGGCTATTTTCCTTGTTGGAGCCTTTGGGATTATAGCCTCGAGCTTTTCCAACTAGGATTGAAGCTTATCAAGTAATAACAATAACAAAAACAATAACAATAAATAATAAAAAAATTAGTAATAATAATAATAATAATAATAATAATAATAATAATAATAATAATAACAATAATATTAATAATGATAATACTATCTTGTCGTTTATAAGAAAAAGCTCTAGGAATAAAAAGAAAGGTTTAGAAACACAAACTTAGAAGAGGAACGAGTTTGATAGACTAAAAGTCTTTAGGAGAAACCTAATGTGGGGAGAGAGAGAGAGAGAGAGAGAGAGAGAGAGAGAGAGAGAGAGAGAGAGAGAGAGAGAGAGAGAGAATCTAAAATTTCTTTCTCTCTATTCCAATCCTTTTTCTTTCCATTCTAAAAATAGCATTTTAAAATTATGTACATACAATTATGATAGGTTGGACTGTAATGATAGGCATCGAATAAACCTGA
>NC_090727.1:139999258-140026758 GCF_036898095.1 Palaemon carinicauda | reverse complement strand
GAATGTGTGAGGGAATGAAATAGTGATGGAATAAAGAAGTGAAAGAATGAAGGAGTGAAGAAGTGAAGGAATGAAGTAGTGAATGAATAAAGAAGTGAAGAAGTGACAAAATGAAGTAGTTAAGGAATAAAGAAGTGAAAGATTGAAAGAGTGAAGGAATGAAATAGTGAAGGAATAAAGAAGTGAAAGATTAAAGGAGTGAAGGAATGGAATAGTGAAAGAATAAAGAAGTGAAAGAATAAAGGAGTGAAGGAATAATGTTGTGTAGGAATAAAGAAGTGAAGAAGCGAAAGAATGAAGGTATGAAGTAGTAAAGGAATAAAGAAGTGAAAGAATGAAAGAGTGAAGCCATGAAGTAGTGAAGGAATAAGGAAGTGAAAGAAAACAGGGTTGATGTGATAAAGAGGTAAAGAAGTGATAAGAATGAAGGAGTCAAGGAATAAAGAAGGGGAGAAGTGAAAGAATGAATGAGTGAAGGAATGAAGTAGAGAAGGAATAAAGAAGTGAAAGAATGAAGGAGTGAAGAGGTGAAGGAATGAAGTAGTGAATGAATAAAGGAGGGAAGGGGTGAAAGAATGAAGTAGTATGAATAAAGAAGTGAAGAAGTGAAAGAATGAACGAGTGAATGAATGAAGTAGAGAAGGAATAAAGAAGTGAAAGAATGAAAGAGTGAAGAGGTGATGGAATGAAGTAATGAATGAATAAAGAAGAGAAGGAGTGAAAGAATGAAGTAGTGAAAGAGTGAAAGAATGAAGTAGTGATGGAGTGAAAGAATGAAGAAGTGAAAGCATGAATGAGTGAAGGAATGAAATAGTGAGGGAATAAAGAAGTGAAAGAATGAAGGAGTGAAGAAGTGAAGGAATGAAGTAGTGAATGAATAAAGAAGTGAAGAAGTGAAAGAATGAAGTACTGAAGGAGTGAAAGAATGAAGTAGTGAATGAATGAAGAAGTGAAAGCATGAATGAGTGAAGGAATGAAATAGTGAAGGAATAATGAAGTGAAAGAATGAAGGAGTGAAGAAGTGAAGGAATGGAGTAGTGAATGAATAAAGAAGTGAAGGAGTGACAAAATGAAGTAGTGAAGGAGTGAAAGAATGAAGAAGTGAAATCATGAATGTGTGAAGGAATGAAATAGTGAAGGAATAAAGAAGTGAAAGAATGAAGGAGTGAAGAAGTGAAGGAATGAAGTAGTGAATGAATGAAGAAGTGACAGAATGAAGTAGTGAAGGAGTGAAATAATGAAGTAGTAAATGAATGAAGAAGTGAAAGCATGAATGAGTAAAGGAATGAAATAGTGAGGGAATAAAGAAGTGAAGGAATGAAGGAGTGAAGAAGTGAAGGAATAGGAATGAATTAGAGAATGAATAAAGAAGTGAAGGAGTGACAGAATGGAGTAGTGAAGGAGTGAAAGAATGAAGTAGTGATGGAGTGAAAGAATGAAGAAGTGAAAGCATGAATGAGTGAAGGAATGAAATAGTGAGGGAATAAAGAAGTGAAAGAATGAAGGAGTGAAGAAGTGAAGGAATGAAGTAGTGAATGAATAAAGAAGTGAAGAAGTGACAGAATGAAGTAGTGAAGGAGAGAAAGAATGAAGTAGTGAATGAATGAAGAAGTGAAAGCATGAATGAGTGAAGGAATGAGGTAGTGGAGGAATACAGAAATGAAAGAATTAAGGAGTGAAGGAATAATGTGCTCTGGGACAGGAGAAAGGTACAGATCGATAGCTGGAAGATGATCGTAAACTGTTCAAGTACCCATAAGGAACCTGATCATGGCAAGAGGATATTGCTCATCACGAGCTTATGCTCAATTCTTCTTCGGGAAATAATACATTTGAGAATAAATCTGAAGTAATGTCTTCCAACTGGTCTTTTTACTCTTTTCATCTTGATTTATCTTTTGTGAAATGAATTTGCTACAGAAATTTATTCATCTCTTCTGGAGGTCCTTTTTGGTTTATCATGTTCAAGTTAAGAGGAAACGACACGAGAACTGATCATCAGCGTTTCCTTTACTTTATTACAGATGGTTTATTACAGCTTCTTTACATCCGTCTGTGTCTCTTTCTTAAAGAGAGTACAAATCATTCGTGAATGTGAATGTTCATGATACAAAGAACAATTCTTCAGGGTTTTCTGGGCATTAAAACTTGAACATAAAATCTCAAGTTGATAAAAGAGGAAGATTCTCTCTCCAAAACAAAAATGTTAACTTTTCTTTTAGGAAATTAACAATAGAAATTTAATTTGCTATCCATCACGAAAATTAGGACTCACTATCATTATTATTATTATTATTATTACCAGCTAAGCTACAACCATAGATGGAAAAGCAAGATTCTACAAGCCCAAGAGCTCCAACAGGGAAAAATAGCCCAGTGAGGAAAAAAATAAGGAAATAAGCAAACCCTATGAAAAATAATGAACAATTAAAATATTTCAAAAACAATAGTTGGGGAGTATATATCACTTATAAATTACCTTCATGATTTGGTTAAGGACGATTGTATTATTGAATATATTATTCCCTAAGTCTTATTGTCATTTTGGTCAATTGCATTTCGTTGAACGTCAGGATTCTCTCATCAACCACAGAGAAAAACTTGATCAACAAAATTGCCACAAAACTTGAAGGCTTCTCTTATCAGACCCAAAAGCTAATTTCTGTCGCAGTCAAGAGTTTCACAAGGACCTAATACAGTTTCACATTATACATTTATTATTATTATTATCATTACTAGCCAAGCAACAACCCTAGTTGGAAAAACAGGATGCTATAAGTCAAGGCCTCCAACAGGGGGAAATAGCCCATTGAGGAAAGGAAACAGGAAATAAACTACAAGAGAAGTAAATAAACAATTACAATAAAATATTTAAAATAAGTTACATTGAACTAGATCCTTCGTATTTAAGTTAGAAATATTGAAAAAAAAAACAAGAGGAAGAGAAAAGAGATAGAATAGTGTGCCCGAGTGTACTCTCAAGCAAGAAAACTATACCCCGAGTCAGTGGGAGACCATGGTACATAGGCTATGGCAAATCATCTTTTTTATCAAGGCAATTGCTAATTGTCATATTGGAATGATCTCAAATAATGAATTGAATTGTTAAAAGAAGTAAATAATGAAACAGCTGTAAGAAGTTCAGAGTAAAGGAAAAAAATAAAAGCCAGAAAAAGTTCTTTCAAACATGAAAGGAAAAAGAAGCAGTTATAACCGGAAGTAAATGGTCATCCTTCGGGCAATGGATTTTATATAACAGTGTTGGTTCTCGGAATCTTTCTTCACAATACAAGGTCGAGGACATAGTTGTCCCCTTATAATCTCATTGAGAGAGAGAGAGAGAGAGAGAGAGAGAGAGAGAGAGAGAGAGAGAGAGAGAGAGAGAGAGAGAATACGAATTTTCCAACTTTGTTGTGGTGAGAGATTGTATCATCTAGATCTCTCTGCAGGAGAGACAAAGATTTCAGAAATGGCCTTCCACTTGCGTCTGTTTATGGTCTGTCTATGCCAGGTTATATCCGGAAATTTTCTTACGTCGTCAATCCATCGTCTTCTCTTCCTTGAATGAACTTAAGCCTTGTGTTTAATCGAACCGGTCGTAGAGAGAGAGAGAGAGAGAGAGAGAGAGAGAGAGAGAGAGAGAGAGAGAGAGAGAGAGAGAAGGGTAAGAAGCTCCAAATCATCACACTCTTCTTATCATACACAATGAACATGTTTCAGAAAACCAGTCAATTGAATTCAGTTGAAAGTTTGTAACTCTTCTCCTCATCTCTTTCAGATGAAGACTAAAATCTCTCTGACAATGGCCTGGCAATTAAGGAGCTCATTCTCTGATTTTCTTAAGAAATTATATCTTTTGAACCAACATTTGAACTAAAGTGAACATACTTCTCAAATACCAAACTTATGAGCTTCAATGAGTAAAGGGCTAAAAACTTTTGCCTATTTTATTCTCTTGGAGTTTGTTTTCTCATCAAAAAACCTTCCCTCGCGCATACGTAACCGACAGTTTGATGCAAGTTGCGTTAAGGAATGACATTCCTTTTTCCAAGGAGATTTAGACCTGATATAAGCAAACCTAGTTTTAATCCCGTAGAGGAACCATTTTGAAAATTGATAAGAACTCGAAAAAATAAAAATAAAATGACTGGGATGAACAAAACCTAACCAAGAACGCTAAAGATAGCGCCCCTTTCCAAATTTATAAGTGATATATTGATAAAGAAAAAAACGAAAAAAATATAAAAAATGGGAACAAGTCAAGAAAAAATAGCATCACGTAACTTTGTCTTTCTCTTCCTTTGAGCAGTTGTTTAGAGAAAGCGGAGGTGACTTGAGATATTGTAGAAGTTAGTGACAGATACATATGTAAACAAAGGAGATGGATCGTTGTTGTTTTCTTTCTTTTGGACATAAGAAGAGTTTGTTATTCTTCATGAGGGGACAAACATTTCGCGTTTCTTTCCGACTCTCCTCTTTTATCATGCTCCCAGGACCCTCTTCCCTCATGGACTAGGGAATTCCAAGAAAAAAAATTCTGATTTGAGTTTTTATTTGGTGAAAAAAAAAAAAAAAAAAACAGATAAACCTTTGTATGATTCGATGAAGAATTTCTAGGAATATATGTAAAACTACACACACACAGTACATACAAAGATACATATGTATACACAGATATATATATATATATATATATATATATATATATATATGTTTGTGTGTGTGTGTGTGTGTGTGTGTGTACTTTTACATATATTCCTAGAACTTTTTTATCGAATCATACAAAGGTTTATCTGTTCTTCTGCCAAAGAAAAACTCAAGACAGTATCTTTTTTTCTTGGAATTCCTTACATCCATGAGGGAAGAGGGTCCGGGGAGCGCGATAAAAGAGGAGAGTCAGAAAGAAACGCGAAATGTTTGTCCCCTCATGAAGAATAACAAACTCTTCTTATGTCCAAAAGAAAGAAAACAACAACGATCCATCTCCTTTGTTTGCATATGTATCTGTCACTAACTTCTACAATCTCTCAAGTCGCCTCCGCTTTCTCTAAACAACTGCTCAAAGGAAGAGGAAGAGAAAGTTACGTAATGCTATTTTTTTCTTTCTTGTCCCTATTTTCTTTTTTTTCCCTTTATTGATATATCAATTATGAATTTGGAAAGGGGCGTTGTGTTAAGCGTTTTTGGTTGGGATTTGTTCACCCCAGTCATTTTATTCTGATTTCTTCGAGTTCTTGTCCATTTTGAAAATGGCTTTTCTGCGGGATTAAAAAGTTTTGTTTATATTAGGTCTAAATCTCCTTGGAAAAAGCAATTCCATTCCTTGACATAACTGATAAACTGTCAGTTACGTATGCTCGAAGAAAGCTTTTGTGATGAGAAAGCAAAAGCCGAGAGAATAAAACAGGCAAAAGTTTTTAGCCTTTTACTCATTACAGCTCCTAAGTTTAGTATTTGAGAGGTATCTTTAGTTTAGTTCAAATGTTAGTTCAAAAGACATTGAAAATTCTTCAAAAAATTAGAGAATGAGTTCCTTAATTGCCAGGGCATTGTCAGCGATTTAAAAGTCTTCATCTGAAAGAGATGAGGAGAAGAGTTAAATAATTTTCACTGAATTCAATTGACTGCTTTTACGAAACATGTTCATTGTGCATGTTCAGAGGAGTTTGATGATTTGGAGTGAAAACTTCTTAACTCTCTCTCTCTCTCTCTCTCTCTCTCTCTCTCTCTCTCTCTCTCTCTCTCTCTCTCTCTCTCTCTCTCTCTCTCCAATGAGATTATAGGGGGACAACTATGTCCTCTTCCTTGTATTGTGAAGAAAGATTCCAAGAGCCAACAGTGTTATATAAAACACATTACCCGAAGGATGACCATTTACTTCCGGTTAAAACTGCTTTTTTCTTTCCTTTCATGTTTGAAAAATCTTTTTCTGGCTCTTATTTTTCACTTTATTCTAAATCTATTGCAGCTGTTTCATTATCGACTACTTTTAGCAATTCAATTCATTAATTAAAATAATTCCAATATGGCAATTAGCGATTGCCTTGATCAGAAAGATGATTTGCCATAGCCTCCGTACCATGGTCTCCCAATGACTTGCTTGAGGGTACACTCAGGCACACTATTTTATCTTCTTTCTCTCCCTCTTGTTGTTTTTTTTTTTAGCTATATAACTTATATAAGACGGATCTATTTCAATGTTTTTAATTTTTTTTAAATATTTTATTGTAATTGTTTATTACTTCTCTCATAATTTAATTATTTCCTTGTTTTCTTTCCTGAATGGGCTATTTTTCCCTGTTGGAGCTCTTGGACCTAAAGCATCTTTATTTTCCGACTAGCTTGGCTAGTAATAATAATAATAATAATAATAATAATAATAATAATAATAATAATAAATGTCTGATAAGAGATTGCATTGGGTCCTGGTGATACTCTTGACTGCGACAAAAATCAGTGTTTTGCTTTGATAAGAGAAGCCTTCAAGTTATACGGCAATTTTGTTGATCAAGTTTTTCTCTGTGGTTGATGAGAGAATCCTGACAATCACCGAAACGCAATTGTTCATAAAAGCAATAAGTCTTAGGGAATAATATATTCAATAATAAAATCGTCCTTAAGCAAATCATCATACTAATCGGTAAAGTAATATATATCTTCTGGCGAGTCATAATTTTCGTGATGGATAGCAAATAAAATTTTTATTGTTAATCTCCTAAAAGAAAAGTTAACGTTTTTGTTTGGAGAGAGAATCTTCCTTTTTTCATCAACCTGTGATTGTACGTTCAAGTAATAATGCTCGGAAATCCCACAAGAATTGTTCTTTGTATTATGAACAATCACATTCAAGAATGATCTGTCCTCTCCTTAGGAAAGAGACACAGACGGATATAAGCAGCTCCAATAAATCATATGTATTCAAGTCAAGGAAACACTGATGATCAGTTCTCGTACCTTTACCTCTTAACTTGAAAATAATAAACCAAAAAGGACTTCTGGAAGAGATAAATAATTTTCTATCGCAACTTCAATTTGCAAAAGATAAATCAAGCTGAAAAGAGAGAAGACACCAGTTGGAAGACATTACTTCAGATTTATTCTCAAATGTATTATTTCCCGAAGAAGAATTGAGCATAAACTCGTGATGAGCAATATCCTCTTGCTGTGATCAGGTTCCTTATGGGTACTTGAACAGTTTACGATCATCTTCGAGCTATCGATCTGTACCTTTCTCCTGTCCCAGAACACATCATTCCTTCACTCCTTCATGCTTTCACTTCTGTATTCCTTCACTACTTCATTCTTTCACTCATTCATTCTTTAACTTCTTCAATTCTTTATTCATTCAATACTTCGTTCTTTCACTCCTTCACTCCTTTATTCATTCACTACTTCATTACTTCATCCCTTCATTCTTTCACTTCTCCACTTCTTTATTCCTTAACTCCTTCATTCTTATCACTTTTTTTACTTCTTTATCTCTTCAATCCCGCATTCTTTTACTTCCTTATTCCTTCACTACCTCATTCCTTCACTCATATGCATGCTTTCACTTCTTCATTCATTCACTACTTCATTCTTTCACTCCTTCACTCCTTCATTCTTTCATTTCTTTATTCCTTCACTCATTCATGCTTTCAGTTCTTCATTTATTCACTACTTTATTCTTTCACTCCTTCGCTTCTTTATTCATACACTACTTCATTCCTTCACTTCTTCACCCCTTCATTCTTTCACTTATTTATTCCTTTACTACCTCATTCCTTCACTCATTAGTCCTTTCACCTCTTCACTTCTTCATTCATTCACTACTTCATTCTTCCACTCCTTCACTTCTTTATTCGTTCACTAATTCCTTCCTTCACTTCTTCATTCGTTCACTACTTCCTTCCTTCACTTCTTCACTCCTTCATTCTTTCACTTCTTCATTCATTCACTACTTCATTCTTTCACTCCTTCACTTCTTTATTCGTTCACTACTTCCTTCCTTCACTTCTTCATTCCTTCCTTCTTTCACTTCTTTATTCCTTCACTACTTCATTCCTTCACTCCTTCATTCTTTCGCTTCTTCACTTCTTTATTCATTCACTACTTTATTCTTTTACTCCTTCACTTCTTTATTTATTCACTACATCATTCCTTCATTACTTCATTCTATCACTTCTTTATTCCTTCACTACTTCATTCCTTCATTCTTTAACCTCTTCACTTTTTTTATTCCTTCACTACTTTACTCCTTCACTCTTTCATTCTTTCTCTTCTTCACTTCTTTATTCCTTCCCTACTTCATTGCTTCACACCTTCATTCTTTCACTTCTTTATTCCTTCATTACTTAATTCTTTCACTTTTTTATTTCTTTATTCCTTCACTCCATCATCCTTTCGCTTCTTTACTCCTTCACTAATTCACTCCTTCATTCTTTAACTTCTTCACTTCTTTATTCCATCCATATTTCATTCCTTCAAACCTTCCTTCTCTCACTTCTTTATTCTTTTACTACTTCCTTCCTGCATTCTTTCACTTCTTCACATCTTCACTACTTCATTCCTTCACTCTTTTATACTTTCACTTCATTTCTTTATTCCCTCACTACTTCATTCCTTCACTCCTTCCATTCTTTTACTTCTTCACAACTTTGTTCTTCCACTACTTCATTCCTTCATTATTTCACTTCTTCATTCTCTTACTTTTTCACTTCTTATCCCTTTACTCCTCTATTCTATTGGCTTTTCACTTCAGAGTAGACCCATTACAACACAAAATTGTACCATGAGTCCAATTATTTTTTAGTCTTCGTTAGAATGTTTTTCTTTTCCAATCTAAGACTTTCATGATATGGTGGACCTGCTATAAAAGTTCTCTTTTTTCATTGATAGTCACTTTATATAACAATGGAATTAACCATTTTATGGTAATGTTTTTTCAACAACTCGACAAAAATGTTTTAGCCAAATAATCTTTAAGAAAATGGATGCTTTTCTAATCACCAACGCATAAATTCATTCCTTTCAATAGTTAGTCATAATGCAGTATTGAGTCTGAACATATTTACAGTTTGAAAATAAATAACAAAACCACAAAAACCTTCCAATGAAGTATTATGAATTAAGGCAATTCTTTGATAGGTGAGCCAGCAAAGAGGGGATACCACAAAACTTTATCTTTCGAAATAGCCTACGACCAAAGGAAGGTCAGAGCAGAGATACATAGACAGGTCTGTTTTAAGCTGCAGTAACGAAGATAGTTACTAATGCTTCACTTTAGAGAGAACATATATGATCAAAGAATTCTAGATGTTCATAGTAAATAGATTGCTAAACATTAAAGATATAACAAGGCTCATTTTTTCATTCAAATACTTTATATTCCCTTAACATAAAAATTAGTATCAATAGTCCCATGTATGTTAGATAGTAAAAGACAATTGTTTGTTGATACAGAAGTTCGATGATAAAATATTAACAACAGTATATATAACAATATATATATATATATATATATATATATATATATATATATATATATATACATTATTGGTCGAAGAAATCCTCTTGTAATGTCCATTGTCAATAAATTCCTAGACGTATAACCTCACACAAGTTTGCTTTAGCGCACCATTCATAAAACTAAAACGAAATCTAATAAAAATTATTCCTCCAATCATAGTAAATCCCTTGAAATCTGAAATCTAATTCAGAGAAATCAGGTTCAAGGTTTATTTTCTTATATTATATCTCGTAGAATTTATTCGATGTCTTTCACTACAGTCCAACCTAACACAAATGTATGTACATAATTCTAAAATGCATATTTTTAGAATGGAAAGAAAACGTATTATGTGGAATAGAGAGAAAGACATTTTAGATCTCTCTCTCTCTCTCTCTCTCTCTCTCTCTCTCTCTCTCTCTCTCTCTCTCTCTCTCTCTCTCTCTCTCTCTCTCTCCACCATTAGGTTTCTCTCCACCATTAGGTTTCTCTTAAAGACTTTTACAGTCTATCAAACTCGTTCCTCTTCTAAGTGTGTGTTTCTAAACCTTTCTTTTTATTCCTAGAGCTTTTTCTCATAAGCGACAAGACAGTATTATTATTATTATTATTATTATTATTATTATTTTGCTAAGCTACAACCCTAGCTGGAAAAGCACGATGCTATAAGCCCAAGGGCTCCAACATGGAAAATAGCAAAGTGAGGAAAGGAAATTAGGAAATAAATTACAAAAGAAGTTTAAGGACAATAACGAAATTAAAATCAATCTTTTACTTATAAACTATAGAAACTTCCAAATAACAAGTGGAAGAGAAACAAGACATTATTGTGCTCGAGTGTACCATCAACCAAGATAATTCTACATCAAGACAGTAGAAGACAGTGGTACAGAGACTAGAAAATAATGGTTTGATTTTGGAGTGTCCTCCTAGAAGAGCTGCTTACCATACCATAGCTAAAGAGTCTTTACTACCCTTACCAACCGGAAAGTAACCACTGAACATTTACAGTGCACTGGTTAACCCTTTGAGCGAAGAAGAATTGTTTGGTAATCTCAGTGTTGTCAGATGTGTGAGGAGAGAGGAGAATATGTGAAGAATATGTCAGATTATTCGGTGTATGTGTAGGCAAAGGGAAAATGAGCTGTGACTAGAGAGAGGAATCCAATGTAGTACTGTTTGGCCAGTCAAAGAACCCAATAATTCTCTAGCAGTGGTGTTTCAACGGGTGGTTGGTCCCTGGCCAAAGCTTGTTCATTCAGAGCCCTTTTCCCACTTATATTCGAGAAAGAAAAGTGTTTTTTCATTAAATGGTTCAATATTTGGCAGTCACTACCCTTACCGGTATCATCCTACATATTTCACTCTTCGTCTTATTCTTGAACCATTTTAATAAGAATATCTCCTGTTAATATCATACATTTGTAGGTAGACGGGCAACCCATTGTGTTTTCGCTATCCCCTACTGGAATAAAACCACAGAATGCCCACTGGTAGAGGTGCGTGAGATTTGGTGGGTGAGGATGCCTTTGATAGAAGGTATTGGAGATGCATCAGGCAACCGATCCCTTAGCGTGAAGAAATTTACTGGAAGAAAACCATAGAGGCATATAGAAAAAATATGTATTTCCAAGAGAAGCAATAACCCCTCTATTTGACGGATTGGTTTTCATAAGTCAGGGATAACGGTATTTGTTCACCATTACCATTTTTAAAGAGAGATAAAACAATAAAGAAAACATCAAAAAGTTCTACCTTGGAAAACTCAACGCGATCCATTTTGATAGAAATATGTGAATATCTTGTTTCTTGTTATGACTTGGATTTCTTTTTAATCCGGAAATAAATAGATGGCTCTGAACGAATTTCGAAATATTTGAATTGCAGCTTTGGTCATTCCTGATTCATTGACTCAGAGCGTTTCCTTTTAATGAGAATATATTAGACACCAAAAGCTCACTGATATCTGATTATTATCCAGCTAACAAATGGAGTATTGGCTGATATTGTAAAGCTTATCAACCTCCTAATGAGCACAAATTTTGCCTGTTATTTGCAGGGCTAGATATAATCATGTTAATAATGTAATTCATAAATTATTTTACTATTATTTCTAAGTAAACTACAACCCTAGTTCGAAAAGCAGGATGCTGCGAACCCAAAAGTTCCAACAGGGGAAAATGGCGCAGTAAAGGAAAGGAAATAAGGAAATAAATAAACTATATAAGAGGTAATGAACAATTGAAATATTTTAAGAACAATAACAACATTGCAACAAATCTTTCATATATAAACTATTAAGAGAGACTTATATCAGCCTGTTCAACATAAAAAAACATTTGCTGCAAGTTACAACTATTGAAGTTCTACTGATTCAACTACCTTGGTCACAGCTCGAATAAAACTTCTAGATTACTGTGTAGTATTGAGCCTCATGATGAAGACAGCGTGACTATTAGAATTAACTGCATGCTTAGTATTACGAACAGAATGGTACTGTCCGGAAAGATCTGAATATAAAGGATGGTCAGAATTATGAAAAATCTTAGGCAGCATGCATAAAGAACTAATCGAATGATGATACCAGAGATTAATATCCTGATCGGGAATTTGAAGTTTAATAGAACTTTACATACACACACACACACACACACACACACACATATATATATATATATATATATATATATATACTGAATACATATTTATATATATATAATATACTGATATATATATATATATATATATATATATTTATATATATATATATATATTATATATATATAGGCCTATATATATATATATATATATATATATGTGTGTGTGTGTGTGTGTGTGTGTGTGTGTATGTGTAAATCAGCAGAAGCAACTTAAATAAGCCTGATTTTCATATAAAAGATCATCAAATAAAGCTTTTGAAAATCTACGAAGTATCGAGTATATTGAAATCGACTTATGGATACAATAGATTTGTTCGTGTTTCTACATCATTAGAGGTTAATCTAATTGTGCATAAAATACAAAAGAGAAAAAAATATCCATTAAATGTTAAGTGCTGATACTTGCCATCAATGTAAACTATCAATTACATGATGGAAAATTCCTCCCTGCTCCCTCCTACCTGGAATCCCTCCTCTTTTATCCGTATTACAAAAAAGTGCAAAATATAAAGGACTTTCCTCGGTGCATTTTTATAAAAACGATTAATGCATAAAAAAAATGACTTGCCATTTAAAACTGTTGATGTAGGATCAAGTAATTGATTTTCTAAAGGATTTACTTTTTCTACGAACAAGATGCTTAACATCGCATCCATCTTGATTGCTGTGTCTGTTTTGTGGTACATAAACCTTAGTGTTTATCTTCATACGATTTTCCGAATTGGTTTTTTAAAGGAAATTAATCTATTGGATAAAATAGCTGTGGGACCCATGCTTTTAGGACTTATGAGTTTCATATTCAATGCAAATAATAGAATTATCAGAGAGAGAGAGAGAGAGAGAGAGAGAGAGAGAGAGAGAGAGAGAGAGAGAAAATGGGTTTTTAACTGGAAATTTAAAAAAAAAATAAGTAGGCTAACAAAGCCCTAGAGAGGGTTGACATTACCACAATGTTTAAATTCCTATGTTATGATGATTATTTTTACTATTTTCATTATTATCAACATTATTATTATTATTATTATTATTATTATTATTATTATTATTATCATTATTATTATTACAGCTGAGACCAATTTGGATATAATTTTAAACTGTTAATCTAAAAGGTTAGCGGTTCAAACTTCCAATCCCCAAACGGTTATTTTTTCCTCCCGATATTTTTATTTTTAAGATTATTTCTTAATAAAACTGCCATCCTAAAAATATTTCTTGATAAAATATTTCTTAATAAAATATTTCTTAATAAAAGTGCCCTCCTAAAAATCTAATAAGATCTTTTTATGAGAACTTAACCTGTATGGAAAGAAAATAAAAATATATAATTCTATTTTAAACTATAGTTTCTAGTAACGTCTTGGAAGTCAGATAAAATCAGCATTTGAAATTGAATGTCTAATGGAATCCTCCTATAAGAAGATGACTATGTTCTTTTCCAGGAGGATAAAAGAGAATAAAAGCTGGTCCGTTGTGCATTAAAGAAATCCCTAAGAGCCGTTCTTCAAGTTAGTTAACTCATTAAAGAGTTCCAAGTGCACTTCATGGCAACTTAACGTTTTGCAGTATTTCGTAAACATTCCTAGTGGTATTACATCATAAAAATATTCGCACAAGATACTGTGCTGAGGAATATCTGAACAGAAAACCAATTACAAAAAGAGTACAGCTTTACGGGATACCTGGATTGTGGAATTTCTGAAAACATATAAATACAGAAGAATTTCACTACAGGTATAATAGTTGTTGGATAGTTTAAAGGTGCTCAAGAAATCTATCAACCATAGACATATCAAAGTGTTCCCAGGCCCTACCATTCTCGTCTGGTAACTAACTTCCAAATATAATTTCAGTAAAGTAAGATCTCTCCTCTTAACCTTTTACATACAGAGATGGTTGGTAGACTATTTTGGAAATACGAGAATACTTTTAATCATGATAGATGAACTTATGAATTAATTCTCTGTTTGATGTGCTGCTTTGACGAAACAAAATTGTCAGGCATACGATTTTCATGGCTACTTTGAAGGGCCCCACTTTTTCCTTCCACCAACGAAGTTGGAAGTAGGTTATGTTTTACCCACCTGTTTGTGCGTTTGTTTGTGTGCGTGTTTGTTTGTGAACAACTTACTGGTCACAATTTTAATCTTAGAGTAATGAAACTTGCATGGATTCACTATTATGTAAAAAACTGTAAATGATTAAATTTTGGAAGGTCAAGGTCACGGTTAAGCAAAATGGTCAATACATGTAATCAGCTACAAGTTTGAACATCAAAGACTTCAAACTTGGTTCATATTTAAGTGTATGAAAATCCACGCTAATGGGGAATAATCTGCTCTGGCGGAGGTCTGCACTCTACTGAGTGCCTCTCTAGTTCAATATTGAAACCCCTAGCAAAGTAACAGCAAAATATATTCCTTAGTAATAACGTTAAAACAAGCAAAATTATTACCAGTTAAGCAACCTGTCAATTTGCTGTTTAGTTAAACCATAATGGATTTACCTCTTATTTCTGATGCCATGTGTGGGAACGCTCTATAGTTATAATCATTATCATTACAAGCCAAGCTACAACCTTAGTTGGAAAAGCAGGATGCTATAAGCCCAAAGTCTTCAGCAAAGGAAAAATAACCCAGTGAGGAAAAGAAATAAACAACAAGAACGTAAAGAAGAAATTAATATAAAATATTTCAAGAAGAGTAACAACAATGAATAAACATTGTTAGCTCCGCCAAAGAAGTTGGAAGGAAGTTTTCGCCCATGTTTGTGTGTGTGTGTTTGTTTGAGAACAGCTGCCTGGCCACAATTTTAATCGTAGAGTAATGAAACTTGCAGGGATTAACTGATTTGTAAAACGCTGAAAATGATTAAATTTTGAATGGTCAAGGTCAAAGGTCAAGGTCAAGGTCAAACAAAATGTCCAATTCACTTATTCAGCAATAGGTTTGTACATTGTTATCGCAGAAACTACAAGTTTGGTTCATTTTTTAGTGTAAGAAAATCCACGCCAATTAATGCATGTTAAGGTCATATGTCAAGGTCAAGATCGAGAAAAATGTCGAGATATAAGTTGCCGCGGCGGAGGTTTGCGCTCTACTGAATGCCCCTCTTGTTCTTTATTACGTTCTATTAACGGCTGTGAACTGAATGGCCCATAAAGCTCAAATTCCACAAAATCATTCCGATCCTTGAAGGCAACCGATGATAGTTGTCACATTATCCATTTCCTTTGATTGTTTAAATACAATCCTTAAATATTGATGTCTATTTGTTATTCAAAATTATATCGCTCTTTATAGAATTATGTTTGATACTTCTTGTTCTATATTGAAGTTACTTTAACCAAAAGACTAATTTGAAACCAAGTCTTCAATTAAATGTTAAAGAATAAGCAATATAAGAATGTTTGCATTCAATTATCCTGAAGTAGCAGCAATCTTAGGGAAAGAGTCAAGTATGTCAAGCACTTCTGGTTACCAGACGTTATCTGGGTGTACTTCTTTATTGATTAAGATACTTTCCAAAAGGTAGCTTCAATTTGATTCTATATAAGTAATTGCACATGGATGTTTACACCACTTGTAAGCTCGTTTCTGTTCTACGAACATTAGTATTAGATTTAGACAAGTGCACTCGAGTGCCATATGAGGATGATATCATAGTGAGTGGTAGATGGAGATGGTTTGGCCGTGCTCTTCACACTCCCCAAAAGAGATTAGTTAACCAAACTTTCAACTGGCTTCACAAGGCACTAGAAGAGTTGGAAGACCCATCCTTACATGGCTGAGGACTATGAAACGTGAAGTAGGAGATGATGAATGGCGAATTATTGATTTAAATTAAAAAGTTCAAGATAGAGACGACTGGCGAAATCTAATCGAGGCCCTTTGTGTCAATAGGCGTAGGAGATTACGATAATGATGATGATAATTAGTTGGTTAGTAAGCGACGCTTGGATACATTATTATTATTATTATTATTATTATTATTATTATTATTATTATTAGCTAAGATACAACCCCAGTTGGAAAATCAAGATGCTATAAGCTCAGGGGATGCAGCAGGGAAAAATGACCCAGTGAGGCAGGGAAATAACTACAATGAACAGTCAAACTAGCAGACATGATTGTCTAGCATCGTAAAGAATAATGACATTCAGGTTTACGCTTTATTAACATTTATAACTCTCTTTGTTAGATTGGAAAAGATTATGAGCTAAATATTCTATGAAGTGTTTACTGGAGCAATATCATTAGTCAATATCCTCGTCATATGTTATTTACAATTAATCAAGAGATTCTGACGAGATTCATAATTAAGTTACAGAGAAAAATAATAGTGATTTTTCTTTATTCGTTGCCTTCCTTTGTTTGGCGAAACTCTTGTTTACATTATATGGCTAATTCATGGTCGCGGAGGAACTCGAAATAAAAAAAATTTAAAAAAAAAACCTGCAGGCTCACTGCATTCATTTGATTTTGAATGAGGAACTTCATCTTAATAGAATTAAACTACTTAGAGGTAATAAAAATATCTAGTTTATACAATTCACTAAGTTCGGAGAAATCCTTATTGTACAATGCTAAAATTAAGACTGTAGCAAGGAAATGTGTATTTATGTACCTAAAATTGTGGCTAAACCAAACTTTGCTTTACTCTTACTAATACTAAACTTTCTAAACTATTTTCAATCTTGGTTAGCTACCTAACTACCTTCATGTTTGTCTCACCCATCTTCCCTATCAGCTTAATAAAAAGAATTGCCGTCCGCTTGACACGTTTCTTTCACGTTGATGTCCATGACTCCAGAATTTGATTTTTTTCTCTTTAGCGCCTTCTATTGATCTGGCGTTATGTGGTGGCCGATGTGGTAACGTCCCTGACTGGTGAACATCTGAGTTTGAGTCCTGCTCAAACTCATCAGTTTCTTTGGTCGCTGCAAGCTTACCCTCCTTGTGAGCTAGGGATGGGGGGGGGGGGTTTGGGGGAGCCTGTAGGTCTACCTGCTGAGTCATTAACAACCATTGCTTGCCCCTCCTTGGTCCTAGCTTAGAGAGAGAGAGAGAGAGAGAGAGAGAGAGAGAGACCCTTCCAAATATCAGTCGATATCTGCATTAGACACAGCTAAGGAAAAGTCTGAACACTTGCAGTGATAGTTCTCTTAATTTAATCGGACGTTGTCAAAGAACCGTAAGCAATTATCTTGCCAAGAACAGTCATTGTCATTTATGGGTTCTCGTTATGTCCCACCCCTCTTGGAATAAACAATCAAAATTCTTTACAAAATTTCGTAAGTGGATTCAGCCTCTTGAAAATTATATTTGAGGACTGCTGACCGTCTTGGTTAGAAAAGATGGAATCATGTAAGTTAGAAAACAGGGAAAAACTAAGGTGGAGGAAAGTTAAGATAAACTGGGAAAAATAAGAAAGAATTAAGGTTTAAAGGAACTGGGGAAAACTAAGATAGAATCAAGATAAACAGTTGAGAAAATGAAGGTGCAATTTCCAGATGCAATATATGGTTCTTCCCCCGGTAATGGACTTGCGTAACACGGAAGGTTTTAGAAGCCTGTTTAAAATGTCAAGTTTCTGACCTTATAGTCCTCTTATGACTGTATCGGACGAGAGAGAGAGAGAGAGAGAGAGAGAGAGAGAGAGAGAGAGAGAGAGAGAGAGAGAGAGAAATCCCGTTTCTACCACCCATTTAATTGTTAAAAGTCCGATCATGAATCACAGAAGCAACGGACAGTGACATTGCCTTATCAAGCTGAACAATGTCCTAAAGACTGACCATTTATACATATGACCAGCGACCGAGCCCCCCTCTCCACCCAAGCTAGGACCAAGAAGGGCCAGGCAATGACTGCTGATGACTTAGCAGATAGACAAGTAGGCTCCCCCAAAACACCCCATCCTTAGCTTACAAGGATTATGAGGTTGCAGCGACAAAAGGAACTAACGAGTTTGAGCGAGGACTCAAACCCCAGTCTGGCGATCGCCAGGCAATGACGTTACCAACAAACTACACAATTCCTCTCCACACCTTTCTTCAAGAGACCCAGCTCTTTCAAAAGGTTATTCATCGATATGCCAAAATTTTTCTGCTAAAAGTTGTCTGACGTTTTCTTAACAATCAATGCTAATCTATCTATCCTGAAACAAATATAAAATCCTTTCACACGAAAGATCTTGATTAAAAATCTCAAAATAGATATCAAAAGGGAGATTTAAAAGCATTGCGTGTTTTTCTTTTTTGGTGTCTCATTGCTGCTTTTAATATACCACTAAGACTTGCTGGAAATTACTCTAATATATAATGACTATAGATGAAAATAATGGTAATCATGCCTCTAACCCTCCTTGTCTAACCATATCAGAGTAAGACAACGAATAAGAGTGGAAAATAAGAAATGTAATTTAGGAATGATAATTGTATCGTGCAACACTCACTCTCTCTCTCTCTCTCTCTCTCTCTCTCTCTCTCTCTCTCTCTCTCTCTCTCTCTCTCTCTCTCTCTCTCTCCTGTTACTTGATTTTTTCCTTTTATTAATCAGCTCCCTTATACTTAATACTCGATGCTATTACTACTTGCCTGTCCAAACTACTTGCCTGTCCAAACTTCTTCCCTATGTGGACCTATAGAAAGGACCCAGCAGCAGTATTCCAACTTTAGTCCCTGAAATCTGCCGCTCCTCCTACCAGCCTGATACCGTTGTGCCCAATGCACAATGACTGCCAGGAGGTCGCTGCCTGCGCTGCCTTTGTGCAAGGGCAGAGGAAAGAATGTAGGTATACTCTCCAACTCGGCAAATGCTTGTAGCGCAACATGTACTGGTTTCCCGAACAGAGGAGCAATAAAATAATGAATTGTGAGCGAAGCGAGCCAAGGCAGAGCAAAGACCAGTTGAAGGAAGTGATTTTGATATGAAGATCGAATAATTCTACTCGAGTCTTGTATTTACAATAAGATACACCGGAACTCGGATACATAAAACATCGCCTGCAGTCTTCTTCGGAGAAAGTTATGTATCAGCAACCTCAAATTCATATCGGATAGTGGAATTTATTCATACACGGGAGGTATATACCATCAGTAATCCTTTTCAAAATTTATTCATGACGGAGAATAAATTCTCGGAGCAATATTCTCAATAACACTAATTATGGAGCGACCGCTAAAGAAACTCTGATACCTTTGAGTTCTCGTTGGGCGACTCAAAGACGCGGTGCCCATACGACGGTAAGATTTCTTTAGATTCTCTTCTTAATATTCAATTAATAATAAACGAAATTCAGTTTAAAATCATGGCAGCAAGATGCAATCGTCAGTGCTACCATTTCTTTCTTGTATCCATTTGTGTTATCAAATTTCAAATGCAATATATAATATATATGTATATATATATATATATATATATATATATATATATATATATATATATATATTATATATATATATATATATATATATATATATATATATATATATATATATAGAATATATCCTCAAGCGTATTTACCTTTGCCAAAAATTAGCACATTCATCCAGTGATCTCATTATGGAAAATAATTCCGACATCTTTTATGATGACAAATAACTAGAGAGAAATTTCCAATTAAGCATAATCGCCTTTGTCCTTCTTAAGTCCCGATTATTCATTATACACGAGGGCGATGTTTCTGTTGTCTATTAGTATAAAGAAGGTAAAAAACTAGGTCAGATGGCCCAGTTCCTAAAGATTGCTGAACAACTCCATCGGCTAAAGTATATAATTAGTAAATGAATAGATGTGTAAATGAAAATTGAATGAAGATATGAATGTATACTTTAAAAACTCCACACCAGAGGGCTATCCGGTACAGCTTCGAGATATGAGGATTTTATGCAAAAACAAGTTGAAAATAAACGTTTTCTTGAATAAAACATTTTATATATATTTCACTCCAGTTCATCCAACGTGATGAAAAAGGAAAAAAAAACATTCAGAATATTAAAGAATCCTGGTTCAATCTGAAGTGAAAATAAGATTCGAAACCATTTCCCTTAAAACAAAATCTGCTGACTCGGTTCTTTTTCAGGATATATCTTCACTTGCCGAGTCCTGTTTCCACCTTCCTGACTTCGAAAAGACAAAGTTACGTTGACGATTTTCCTTTCTTTTCCTTCTCAGAAAACGTGTAATCTATAAAAGCCAATGTCACAATAGCGCCTCTTAGCGTTCCGATGACTAGATTTCCAGCAAGTAGCCAAGACAAGCACAGATATTAGTCTAAAATTGTCCGGCTTCTGTGACATCATCTTAACAAACCTGCGCGAGAATATTGCCCTACTTTCATCATCATCATCATTATAGACAGGTCGGAGCCAGGCAAAAACTGCCCTTTTTTGGGGTCAAGGTTTTCTAAACTGATTCTGGTACTTTAAACCATGCTGATTCAAATAAGCTCTTGGGCCATCTGAAATTTTGCCCGAAATCCAAGATGGCGGCCAAAATCCAAAATGGCCACCAAAAATCACAAAATATTTTTTCACGGCGTTGGGTTTAGCTATCAAGATGCTTTTTTCTCCCAGAATAGCTATTTCTAGGCAGAGGAATATCACCCTCTAGTATAGATTATGAAAAAATTGATTTGTCCTGGCGAAATCAAAGATGGCCGCCGGAGTCGGCCCACCAACTTACGGATTGCTATAACTCCAGTTCTAGATGGGCTATGACAATAATATTGGTCTCTACCCCTAGGTTTTCAGGGGCAAGGAATCTGAATTTGTCATCACTTTGAACCACAGGCTACTCCATCATGGTTATGATGCATGTTGATGGATGCAAAGCAACACCGGTGACACCTACAAGACTACTAATGTTACCAAATGTGAATGAAACTGCATTCACACTTGATTCTACAAATATTAAAAACAAATTTGTAAAGAACAGGTGTATTCCTAACATAATCATACAATGATTGTATCTGATATAGTCTTGAAAATGGGTACAAATGTCCATGATGTCAAATATCAGTGAGCTTTTACATTAGTGCCCTAACTGAGCACTTGCTAAAGCTCTCTATTTTGTCTCTTTCCAGGTCCTATTTTTCCTCAATATGAAATGTCAAGATCACTACATCTGTCAGAGCTCAAACTTTCACAACTGTTGCTTGTTCATTTGTAGAGTATCGACCTTGCATCGGGCCTCCTCTGACCTTCACTTCTCGGTTAATGGTTGTCTCTGTGATCAGGTCACCATGGATAGTGGAGAAGGGTTTGCCTGACAAGGAACCTCCCAATCCATCCTTTACAAGGTCATCCCATGCATCTTTGTGAGTCCTCTTCAGATTCTGTAAGTTAATGTGTTGGAA
The DNA here is from genome assembly GCF_036898095.1 of Palaemon carinicauda. NCBI lineage: Eukaryota > Metazoa > Arthropoda > Malacostraca > Decapoda > Palaemonidae > Palaemon > Palaemon carinicauda. Next base: position 140,005,257 of record NC_090727.1, on the reverse strand, counting down.
AGTCAAGTATCGGGCATAATTCACATGCCCGAATGCAAAGCATTTTGGCAGTAGGGTCCTTTCTGCCACTAAATGCATCATGATATCCTTTTCCCTCACTGCAGCAATCAAACTCAGCATTGAAGAAATATCTCTCAAGTATTCCACTGTCAATTTGGCTTGTGTAGCTTCAGCTTGCATAAGCGATGAACAGAGGTCCCTGAACTTGGATTCACCCAACAATGCATCAAGGTTTTCAGCAGATGGACTACATCTCAGCTTGGCAATCAGCTCCATGGTAGGCACATCTAGCTTCTCACTAACTTTCTCAGTTGTAATCCTGTACCTTAGGAGTGCCTCAAATGCCTGTTTGTGAAACCTCACACTTCTTGCATAGTGTCGACCTTCTATGGCTTGGGCAACTGATCCATCGGCAGTTGCTTTGGCATCGACCCACCAGTCACTCAACCCTAAACACCAATACTTCTTGTATAGAACTTTGAGATTCACCAGGATGGTGTGAAATCCACCCATCAGTGGTATGATTTTGTCATACCTATCATGCTGAAGCCAAGAAATGATCAACATTTTACTGTTGATAGCTTCATCTGCATGTGCAAAAATGTAATCTACTTGCAGGTCATCAGCTATTTGCAGGATCATATCCATGTACCACTTGATTACATTGTCACTTGGAGGTAGGGGGACAACAGGGAGGTACTCCAGCTTGCACTTGCTAGTTTCACACTTCGTGACATTCTTCATAAATGAAGTCCAAGATCCAACTGGTCCCAGCGGTTCTTTGTCAACATCAGGAAGACACTGGTCCATGCAGGTATCTCCGACAGCACTTAATAATACCCAGGCTATGTTGCATTGAAGAGAGTCATCTATCAGCTTTGAATCTTTGTAATCATCAGTGAAGTCTGGAAATGATGGAGGTGGTGTCTTATTCTTCTTAGGGATCTTGAAGGATAAATAGTCTGGTGGCTCATTGTCTTGAATATCTTGCTCATGCTCCTTTCTTGGAACTGTAGACCCCGCTGAGGGATCACCATCATGTCTGGCTTGGAAGATTGTCCCTGTTGTGTGATGTGTAGTGTGCGCTCCGGTATGAGTTTGCTGCTTGCCGTCTGAATTATCGAAGGTGACATGAACACTGCGGCAGCTAATAAAACCGGGAGGGAGCATCTACTTATGTTGCATGGTAACTGACTTTGCCCAATTGCTATTCAATTGGCGCACATCAGAGTATGAGATTCCAACCCCGCAGCGATGAAGAAGTGTCGTGGCTTCCTTGCTGCCTGTTATCCGATGAACAGTTAGACTCAGTGCAGTTCCAATAGGCAAACGCTCAGAGGTTACCACCTTCTCCCAACTCTGGCTGATAGCTGAAATTTTTTCTGCTTCTGCTTTGCTTGGAGAACAGGCATAACCATTAGCATCGACGGATCTCCGTGGGTTTATTGACCAACTGATGGCGTTGTAAAGACATTGTAGGGGTCTATAACTATCTAGAAGACTATATAACTCTTCCGCATCAAGAGGCCACTTGATTGCCTGTCTTTGGGTAATCTTTCGTCGAATAAGTCTTGCAAATGCTTTGGTCAAATCCATCTCTCGTAGACCATGTCCCTGATTAGTAGCCGCAGTGTACGCAACAGGATTCACTTCACTGGAGTGCACCAGTAGCCGTTTGCCTATCTTGTGGAAAGAGACTGACTCGCCATACTTCTCAATTAATCTTTTTTTCAGTGTGTAGGTCTTTGAGATAGGTGGGTCCGAAAGTCCTTCGTCTTCACCCATTTCCTTGATGTCATTTATCAACTCTGACAGCAGGTATGCATCATGATTTTCAAGGACATTCCTGGTGGATAGGCGGAAGAACTGATCCATAATGCATGTTCTCAGTGTTTCCTGATTTTCAGCATCCAGTGAAAGTGACCGCGTCATGACCGTACATATAGGTAAAGCTTCAGTAACATCGCTTATGATAGTAGAGGTCCTGCGCAAAGACGTCATATGATGTTCCACCAAGAAGGATCTTCAATCTGACAGCAGCTTCGTGGTGTTTATTTGTAGAATCCTCGATCCATTTCTCCATTGCCTGCTGGAGATTGGTGAAAGCGTTATCTTCACAACACCTTCCAAGTCCACCTTCATTAAAAGCATTTTCATCAGTGACCGATGCTTCATTGCAAACAAAGCAGACCTTCTTTTGCAGTGATCCCCGCCGAACTCTGTATGGCTGAGGCGCAGGTTGGCTAGTGGATAATCCTGAACCTGATTCTTCTGCAGACCCTGATTGCTGAAGTTGGCATGACTGACTTTCTAGACGGCCCAATCTATTTCGAAAGTTGAGACGACAACTGTCATGAATTATGAACTCATGTTTCTCTAAATCTAGCCTAAGTGTCGCTAATCTAAATTCTGAATACGGGAACTGTGAGGACAAAGCTAACTGCTGCCAATACAAGCCCACCTCTCTGCTAATCCTTTCAGTGACTCAAGTGCAGCTAGTCCAATCTTGGCCATGTCTTCATTATCATTGACCAGTTTGTTGCAGAGACTACAAAGTCCTCTACTTGGCCCTTTGCTTAGAAATGGAGTGGCTGCCATTTTGTTATCCTTTCCACGGTTTCAATGGATCTGAAATAAACTTCTGGTTAGTTTCATAAGAATGATACAGATGGTATGCAATTTCTTCAAACTTTCATGAAGAGAAAATTCATGAGAATGTGAAGTTATTGCTTGTGTCATAAATTAGTGTTTATGAGACATTATTATGGACATTCAGACCCTTTAACATGACAATAAACCTTAAATGATTGAAATTAAGTAGTGCACAGTGTAAAGATATTCACAAAATCACAGTGATTAGGAAATAACCGATAATGCATATCGGCCTATGCAGCTATAGTGAATTTTCACCGTGACAGAGTAGCCTATGGTTCAAAGTGATGACAGATTTGAATTCCTTGGCCCTGAAAACCTAGGGATAGAGACCAATATCATTGTCATAGCCCATCTAGAACTGGAGTTATAGCAATCCGTAAGTTGGTGGGCCGACTCCGGCGGCCATCTTTGATTTCGCCAGGATAAATCAATTTTTTCGGAATTTATACTAGAGGGTCATATTCCTCTGCCTAAAATAGCTATTCTGGGAGAAAAAAGCATCTTGATAGCTAAACCCAACGCCGTGAAAAAATATTTTGTGATTTTTGGTGGCCATTTTGGATTTTGGCCGCCATCTTGGATATCGGGCAAAATTTCATATGGCCCAAAAGCTTATTTGAATCAGCATGGTTCAAAGTACCAGAATCAGTTTAGAAAACCTTGACCCCAAAAAAGGGCAGTTTTTGCCTGGCTCCGACCTGTCTATTATTACCTATATATTAATACGATAGCGTGTGTGTTATTTATTTAGAGTGTTACTCTTTAAAGAAAACTGAAATAATTTCATGGTATACTATTAAAAATTCACATTAGACTTTGATTACTTAACCAAAACGCATCTTATATAGTTTTCCCAATTTTGTCTTTAGCACCGACTCTTTTTTTAAATATTAGACAAAATATTAAGTTCTATCAATTTCCATATTCTAGATTATAAAATTAATCTCGGGCCTTTTCGTTTAACGACTAATCCGTTCCGCTAGTTATTATTATTATTATTATTATTATTATTATTATTATTATTATTATTACTGTGGGTCACCTAAAACCCTAGTATCAAAAGCAGGATGCAATAAGTCCAACGGCTCCACCGGGGAAAAATAGCCCAATGAGTAATGAGGAAAGGAAATAAACCGTTTGTTAATTGTAGATTGCCTTATGTAAAAATACGCAAAACAGCTCTTGCGTTGGCAGACCGTTAGTGGGATAATACTATTAAAATCAAAAATATGAAATAAGGATATAAAAACTATAACAGAATTAAAGAACAATCAATATAAAAGATTTCAAGAACATTTACAACACTAAAATAAATTTTTCATATATATATAAAAAAAAACAGGATGAGAAATAAGAAAGAATAGTGTGCTGGAGTGTACATTCAAGTAAGAGACACTAATATTAACTTCAATAATATCTTTGTTAATCAAAACCTCTCTATGATTTATCTAATCGGTAGAATGATTGAAATCATTTTAATAGCGAATAAAATATTGATAACCTTACAATTGTTTACGTGTGAGGTCATTCCACAAGATTTATAAACTCATAGATCATATCTCTCTCTCTCTCTCTCTCTCTCTCTCTCTCTCTCTCTCTCTCTCTCTCTCTCTCTCTCTCAGCTGCCTCTATGATGGCACGCGATGGCCGCAAGTGATCGGCAGTAAGCCGTATTTGCAGCAATAACCCTGAGGTTTTTTCTTGGCGAGTGAACATGCGCAACCGGAGAGGTTCATTTCAGCTTCTTATGGGGTGTTAGTGAAGATATGTTGCCCATTTTCCTCAGGGAAGGGAGTTTCCCACGAAGAAATGTAAGAGTTTGTTGCCCCAAAACACAAACACTAGGCAGGTTTGTTCAGGCTTGCCAACGAAAGCTGGTAATTGACAGCTAATGCTAGCGAGCGCTGGCGTATTATCGGCGAGCACTGGTGAGTTTTGGCGAGTGTTAGTTAACACTATTGGGCGCTAGCGAACACTAGTGATTGCTGGCAAGGAGAGAATTGAATCTTACCTGTAAGGACAGATATAAGTATGTGTCTGGTAGTGCACTTTTGTGGTAACAGTAAGCTGAAACTCTGTGCGCTACCAAAGTAGCGTGCACAACTGTATAGACAACAGTATACTGAAGAACTGTGCGCTACCGAAGCAGCCCACACTTGCGCGCTGGCAAGTAGGGTCTTGCAAACTCGCAATGGGTACTGAGACGAGCAATCTAGGTTGCTCACAGACCTTCGTCAAGCAGAAAAGCTCACACACCAACTTCGCTAGAGCTCAATGGATAAGAGTACAACACTGAGCATGACTTCTCTGCAAAACTAAGGTCTTTGCAAAATAATATGCTCACCCTACCCCCAAAGGAGGCTGGTGAGTAGCCTTACGTCATCCCCTCAGAAGGTAACAAAAAAGGCTGTGCCGGACTTGAACACCAGAGATTTCTCCCTAGTTATACTTTGAAACCATGCAGCACAGGTGTGGAAGGTCATAGCCTCACAAAGCTCCATGAGCTTTGTTGTGCCCCAAGAAGCACGATGTAGGAAATAACTTTGAAGAGTTATAGCCTAAAAGTATTCTCCTTTGTAACAGGTGGAAACCATGAGGCACAGCCTCACAAAGCTCTAAGAGTTCTTGTGCCTAAAGGCACAATGTCAGCAGTAACCCCAAAGAGTTAAAGCCTATGAGACTCGTAGATGGAAGCAGCAAAGACCCCAAAGGGAAGTTGTAAAAAGTTTCATTTTGTACCCTGAGGGTGCGGTGGCGATAAGCAGGAACTGCAACCAGTCACCAAAATTCTTTGTCACCAAGCTCCGAAAGGCTTTGCTCCAAAGAGCAAGGGCGAGCTTTGGACGAATCCAATTCCCTTCAGAGGAATCCCACGAGGGGGAAAAAACCCAGGTGTAGGCAGACTCTCCCAAGGGCGGAAAAGGCGACCAACCCCTATTGCCGCCGTCGGCAATTCTCCCCGCAAGCACAAGATTGCTGGACAGTAGCTGGTGGAGGGTAACTCTCCCTCGGAAGGGAAAGTTACGGAAAGTTGTCCAACACCTGGAGGCAGACCTCCAGACAGCTTACTTTGTCTCCCTTCCGGCTGGACAAACACAGCCAAAAGATCGGTTCCATGAACCGCCTTTGGGACATGGCCAAAGCTAGTCCCTGGGTTTCCTCTGAAGGGGTCACCCGACAAATCACTCCGAGGAGTGCTTATCACGAACTGCTCGACGAAGCAAAGCGAATGTTGGGGGGAGCAGAAGCTGAGGCCAAATCAGTTGAGCAGACATAATACTCTTTGGGTCGAAGACCTTCAGAGCCTAGGAGGAAAAATCATCCCATGGGGAGGATGTCTGCTC
>NC_090727.1:139936758-139986758 GCF_036898095.1 Palaemon carinicauda | reverse complement strand
CAAACCAAATGGGAGTTTAAATGGCTAATTATTGTGCCATGCACTCAGTAGATATAGCTCCACTACAGCCAAGTTCGAAACAATCTGAAATTTGGAGCTAAATTGACCTGATTTAGCAAGATTTAAATCTGACCTTCGAAACAGCCATGCCGGAGTATCCGAGGCTAAAACGAAGCCAGATTCGTAATTGGTCCGACTTAAAAGGACGTAAAAGGGGAAATCCAAAATTAGTTCCGCTGAGAGAACACTAAATTAGCAAGCTGATTTAAACGCCACGATTTTACTTGATAATTATACAAAGGAATACTAGAATAAGCGGGATTTGAGTCGGTTAGATTTACGGTCTTAAAAGATAGAGGTTTCCGATGATGTGTCTTTGAATTAGTTTTATTTATATCGTACGATGGAAAAAAGCTTGTTTTTCATGAATAAATCAATATCACAGAAAGCAGTAACATACACTACAATAGAATCCCCTAAAATAATCAAATAAAAATCAATCTACTATTGATAACTGTCAATAATTGGTCTCCATATATTGTTGAACAGACCTTTGGAATTTCTCAAGAGAAGACCAACAATATTTGGCTTCTATTCTTTTATCATAGATCCCTTTAGGCTCTGCTTTGTACAAACAATGATTGTCTAATTTAGTCTTTTTCTTTTGTAGTTTCTTTTCTATACTCTCTGAATTTTTCATTCATTCTTATAACACTTTAACTAAATCCCTATTTTTTCTTCTAATGTCTCTTTCATCGATTTTTTCTTTCTCCTTTTGTATGATATGATAAAATTGTGCTATAGTTTATCATTTATTCTTGTTCATCAACATTCTTAAAAACCGTGTGAATATCTGTTATTGAAGTACATTAGAAAGAACACTAACACACTGTATATAGTCTGGGTTGTGGTAGCCTATTGGTAACATCCCTGCCTGATGATCGCCAGACGGGGGTTCGAGTTCCGCACAAACTCGTTAGGTATTTTAGTGGCTGTAACCTCACCATCCTTGTGAGCTAAGGATGGGTTTTTTTTGGGGGGGCCTATAGCTCTACCTGCTGAGTCATCAGCAGCCATTGCCTGGCCCCCCTGGTCCTACCTTGAGTGGAGAGGGGGTTTAGGCGCTGATCATATGTATGTATGTTCAGTCTCAAGGGCATTGTCCTGTTTGCTAGGGCAATGTCACTGTCCCTTGCCTCTGCCATTCATGAGGGGCCCTTAAACCAGTAATCTGTATTGAAAATTGGCCGATTATTTACACTTTACATTGTTATCATCTATAGTAGACCAGAGGTTAAATTCAGAAATGTGGTTCTTGTGTCCTTTTAGAATGAATTTACTTGAAGACAGACAAGGTTATGGAGTGTAAATAACAGCAAAATCATGCAAATGATAATACAATAATCCAATTTGGCACACTTGTTCTCCAAGTCATACTGATCAAATTTAGCCGATGGAAAATCAAAAGACAGTTTTCAAGATGACTACCAAATTAGATGCCTGGAGTTGACGTTTTGATGAGAAGTAGTTGTAGTTGTCCGAATTGACGATCTAGATATGGATTTCTATGTTTTCGAGGCTACTGAAGTAGATTTTAATGTTTATAGAGTAAACTGACATATTTCCCTCAAAGAATTTACTGTTCTTAAAGTAAATTAATACATACGTTTCAGGATTTTACTGTTTATAGAGCACATGGACATACTTTTATTAATAATTTTCTCATTGCAGAAACGTGGTAAACCGCGTTGGATCGCAGACTAGTCTAGCTCCAAAATTTTCAAGTGAAGGAATTTGATGAAGTTCTTAAAGGAGTGATTGTCAGACGCTACCAAGGCACATTGGTGACATCACTACTGTGAAATTCAGCATGGGGTTCATTGTCAGCTAAGTATGAAGTGTATGTTGACATTATGCTGCAACAAACTATTTGTATCCCAAATGCTGCCTAACTTACCCGAAATCAGTTAAGCAGTCATACCTGAATGGACAAGATGTGCCAGTGCGGGAGCGCCGAGCCACGGATAATGGAATTCTGGTTTTTTGGATAGTGTACTGATTGCATGGGACTTATGTCACTGGATGAACGAATGGACTAGGTGTAGGACACGGTGCAATAACCTATGTGTATCCCATACAGGAAACTGACTATTATAAATGTACAGTGTGTTCAAATGATTAACCCTCGGCCCAGATAGTCATGGATGCTAGTTTTATTGGAAATGTGTGGAACACTGATTGGACAAAGTGTTGTTTATCTCAGGAGATTAAAAAGCTCCAAAGTCCCCACAGGCCAATCCTGCCAAAAGAGGGATTGATAGCAATATGAAGTTGACAAAGAATATTCCTCTGTTTCACTCACTCAATGCACTGCCAATTAAGTTAAACTCTGCAAAACTTGATGAAGGTGGTGGAATAGAAGAAACTCTGTGACAAAAGAGGGCACTATATCAAGAGGGTTGCAGGCTTCTATTTAACAACACAAAGTTAAACAAAGCTGGAAAAGATCAACCTCTGCTGGTAACAGTGATGAGGATCGTAGAAGTAAGATCCCACAAAAGGTTCAAGAAGCTAAACCCAATGATGTTTCTTTTAAGAGACTAAAGGAGAGAAGCTTAAAGAAGTAATGGCAATACAAATGAATAAAGGAATAAGCAAACTAATTACCAAATTAAGTGTTGAAATGATAGCTACACATCATTTTTGGGCCAAAGAACAGTTAAAAGCATTAGTAGAAGGATTAGAGGATGAAGGTAACAGTATTTTCTATCATCTAATCAAGAAAACCCCAACTTCTTTCTTCACAAAATAACAGGCTTAGAGGATTACTAAGATGAAAGTCCCCAAAGACGACTGTCAGTTATTCTCATGACTTTATCTGCCAGAGCAGGCAGTGTAATTTGCAAGAATTCTCCAAGCACGAGAATCAGTCACACACTGTACCTCTCAGTGACAATGGCAAGCTTCATACATGTCAGAAACCACAGCTGTTTGAAATTATTGAAGTGCAAATGAACATCCCAGACCAAGACCCAAAGACAGATACAATCATCGTTCATGAATCAGCACTTATCAATGCCTTACCTCCACCCTTATCAATACGTTATCTTCGAATACTTCAAAGACATCTTACAACTATACTAAAGAGGACATTACCCCAAAATTGAAATACAATGGCACCAGGTACAAGCTGTTGCACATATTCTTTGATGTATACAAGATTGGAATCCGAAATGAGGTAAAAAAGGGGTAAGGATGCAAAAGAAAAGTGGCAGGAGCAAGTAAACCCCCAGCTAATTAGCAGAGCTTCTTCATGACACAAGCAACAAGACTGAGCTGTTTCACTTCCTTGCAGAAATGTGTGAAGCAGAGACAAGCGCAGTCATCATCACAAAAGGAGAAGATGTCATTAGTAACACATTGAAGTTGCCATGAGAACGCTGACACTCGAATATTTGTACATGCCAGGAATGCAACGACTGATGGCAGAAAGTCTATTATCATTAAGGCTAATGACAGACGTGCTAGCCATAGAAATATTTGTGCTGCCATCCATACAAGAAATATATCTTGAGAAAATGGGGATGGTCTTTGGCCAAGGAGCCAAGAGTCCATGAGGTAGTTTCTGCCATAGGGTTTTAGAAAGTTAGAGGGATCCCATACTTTCATGTGTTCAGTGGTGAAGGGAAGAAATTTGCATAGCAAACCTGGAATATACTTAATGATGTTTCTGAAACATTCACTAGTCTCAGCTAACGTCCAACATTGAATCGTGATCTTAGCCTGCAAAGACTGGAGAGATTCGTTTTCATCATGTACGACAGATCAAGCGCAGCTGCTAGTATAGATGAAGATAGACTTGATATGCCCAAGAGCAGAGGCCAAACTACTCGGTTCTACCAATGTCGGTAGCCGTCAGAGAATACTAAAAGTGAGCGGTCTGTCAGGCTGGGATCATCTGGGGCCAGATAACCATCTTCAATCAAGATCTGAGCATTCCTGCAGAATGGGGGTGGACACAGAATGGACAACACTAACCCCTATTGTAGCAAACCCTTGGAAATTGATAAAGTATTCCTGTAAGAAATATTGCCAAGGAAGATAAAATTGCTTACAGTCAGTTCCTATGTCACTGGTTGATCAGCGGCATGGTTTGAACCTTGTGGTGCGAAGCTTTCGAATGAAAACCGGACAATCTGGTGGACCTCTTGAAAAATTAATCGAATTTTGAAAAATAAAAAATATAAGTCACCTTGAGGTAACATTTTCAAGATCTTTTATCATTAGAAATAATTTCTTACAGAATTTATACTAGAGTCTCATCTTCATTTGCTTTGATATTCTAGAAAAAAAAGACCATCGAATTGCTAATATTTCTACTGCAGATTACTTAACCCCAAATCAGATTATATTTTTTTCTGAAAAGGTTGGTTAATGATGTAATATTTATTTGAATTTTCAACAATTTTGATAGTTCTCTTCTTGTTAAATAATCCCCCCAATGATTATAGCAATGATAAAAATATCAATAGTAATGATAAAAATAATCAAAAAATAACATTGAATAAAAAGATACTAGGCTTACCAAATCAGTAAAATGAACTTTGAAGAATCACACAAGGAAAGAACATTATACTTCCAGGAAATTGGTTTACTTCAGGAGAACCAGGTGAGACTTCATCAGGTAGAAGGAAAGAAGATAAAGAAAGAATTATGGGAAATGTTACACATGGTGCGTATCTATTCAGAGACACAAAGGAGATAACCAGGGAATATTTATGAGTATCTTATCACGCTTACTATTCCCAAAAACATTCATCACCACAGACCGTTACTTTTCAAAATAAAATACACCAACTCAGATGATATTATTTGCAAAGATAATGGACGAAAATACGAGTATTTATTTATTTCTAGACTGCTATGATCTTTAGAGGCCACTTCTGGAAAAAAAATAAAGACGCGTTCACATGTCATCTTCATAAACTGATTTCCTCCATCGCCGTCACCATCCTGTTCTTAGTCAAAAAAAATAAAACGAAGAAAGCTTAATAGGATATTTCCCTCGGACCAAATTTCCAAGAATTATAAAATCAAGCTCTTTTTCATATTTTAACAATTCTTTTCCTTTCTGTTTCCCGGAACCCATTTGATGCTAGACTTGGCTCAGTCCACCCGATGCCTTTGCGAATGCATCATAAATATATTTCCATATTTCTTTTCGAAACCGAAGATGAAATCATGGGGATCGAGAGATAGAAAAGAGAAATCGTGACGGAAAAGGGGAAAGTTATGACAGGGAACTTTTTCTTTTGGAAAGGGGGAAAGATGGGTTGGAAATTGACAGAACAGGATGGTGATGGTGATGACATCCTCTGCCATCCGTCTCTCTTGTCTTCACTTCATTTAGGTTTCAGCTTCTGAATCAGATTGCAAGACTAAACTATTGGATTCTAGCCTATAATATGAAAACAAAATTTCTAATAGAATAATATTACTATTTTGCATGCTATACATTGACCAAGTCCTTTTTCTTCTTTCAGTTTACATTTGAGCTTATGAACGGGTAAGTAAGATATGGTTAGCACCAAGGTATATAGGGAAGTCTGAAAGAGTTTGTCCATGGGACGAAATTAGAAACAAGGATACTATGTTTACCAAATCAGTCAAATGAACTTTGAAGAATCATACAAGGAAAGAACATCATATTTCCAGGAAATTGATTTGCTTCCGGAGAACCAGGTGAGACTTTGTCAGGTAGAAAGAGAAAAGATAAAGAGAGAATTATGGGGAAATTTTACACATTGTGCATATTCATTCAGTGACACAAAAGAGATAACCGTGAAATATTTATGAGTATCTTATCACGCTTTATATTTCCAAAAACGTTCATCACCACAGACCGTTACTTTTCAAAATAAAATACACCAACCCAGATGATGTTGATTGCGAAGGTATTTGACGAAAATACAAAGATTTGTTTATTTCTAGACTGCTGTGATCTTTAGAGGCTACATCCGGAAAAAAATATGGATGCGTTCACATGTCATCTTTATAAACTGTTTTCATCCCTCCGCCGTCAGCATCCGGTTCTTAGTCAAAAAATAAAACGAAGAAAACTTAATGGGATATTTCCATAGCATTAAATTTCTAAGAATGATAAAATCAAGCTTTTTTTTCTTATTTTAACAATTCTTTTCCTTTCTGTTTCCCGGAACCCATTTGATGCTAGACTTGGCTCAGTCCACCCGATGCCTTTGCGAATGCATCATAAATATATTTCCATATTTCTTTTCAAAAATTTGTTTTCCCCGTTTCGCAAACGAAGAAGATGAAACCTTGAGGATCGAGAGATAAAGAGGAGAAATCGTGACGGAAAAGGGGAAAGTTAGAACAGGGAACTTTTTCTTTTGGAAAGGGGGTGAGATGGGTTAAAATTAACAGAACAAGATGGTGATGGTGATGACATCCTAATCCATCTTGTGTTTACTTCATTTAGGTTTCAGTTTGTGAATCAGGTAGCAAGACCGAGCTAGTGGGCTCTTGCCTATGAAATAAAAAAGTTTCTAATAGAATTATTTTAATATTTTGCATGCTACACATTGACCATGTCTTTTTTTCTTCTTTCTGTTTATATTTGAGCTTATAAACCGGAAAGCAAAACATGGTAAGCACCAAGGTCTATATAATTTTGTTAACCTCCTTGGTTAGCACTAGGTCTTTGTGTTATTCCCGGATGCATATAGCGAAGTCTGAAAGGGTTTGTCCGGGGGAAGAAATTAGAGCCAATCACAGCACGACCTCAGCGGATGGAAGTATTACCAATCCGTAACATCATCACCCACAATCGAATAGAAACACAATTGTATCATTCTTATGAAATCTTCACCAAAAGAAAAAAAAAAAAAAAAAAAAACTTGATATTCATTATAAATATAACAATGTTACTGATCACTAGTGTATGTTGCACAAGGCAGGAATATAAAAAACCACACTACTGACTACTGCAGATCGGTATCTGATAACATTTGTATCCTGCATTCGGGTTCTTTATTTACTCTGGGCCAATACCTAAGTGCTGTATATGCAATAAAAATCGATATTCATTACAATACTACACAATTATCAAGTAACAGAGATATTGGGCAACTCTCGTTGCCCATGATCTGCTATACCAACAAAGAAGAGCCGAAACACTGCCTCTACATTCATAGATATCTCCATTGCTGTATGACAAGTTAAACCGCATGCCGTCGCCAAATGTTAAAACCTTCGTAGTCTTCAGACGAGTGGAAGCCTAAATCATTGAACATATTATGTCAATTTTGTATTGAAATCATTCATTTGCTTATGTCTATTAAATTTATCGTAAAGTTATCTGAATTACATTTTTATTCGTAAAATTTATTTGAAAAAAAAAAAAAAGGCTTGAGAGAATTACTGCATAGAAATTAAATGTGGCAGATATGAGGCTATATACATGGCATTGTGCAGGAAACTACTAAATTTGGATAACAGCTGTTTTATGTGAATACGGGTAGATTAAGTTACATAGAGCTGATATATATATATATATATATATATATATATATAATATATATATATATATATTATATAGATAGCTATATATATATATATATATATATATATATATATAATATATATATATATATATATATATTATATAGATAGCTATATATATATATATATATATATATATATATACATATATATATATATATATATATATACATATATATATATATATATATATATATATATATATATATATAGTATATATTAATGATTAAGATCAACTAAACAGAATAAAACAAAAGTTAAAACCAGAGCTGGCAGAAAAACTGTACGGTTTTCTTAAAGAAAAGGGTACTACAAACACTATTTTCATCATAAGAATGATTACAGAAAGATCAATTGAAATGCAAAAGATGTGTAGATGTGCTTTATTGGTTATGAGAAAGCATTCGATAAAGTAAGGCACGCAAACCTAATAGAAATCCTGCAAAGAGTATACCTAGATAACAAGGATATCAGACTCATGACCAATTTGTACTGGGTCAACTGACAGCAATCAACATCGATACCAGTCTTACATCAAGGATAGAAATAGAGAGACTCCTGGAGTGTGTCAGGGAAATGTTTTGTCCCCAGATCTATTTCCAATATATGGGGAAATTCTCTTGAGAAACGTATGTATGGAATGGATTAGTAGAGAAATCAGTATAAATAGCATTCGTTATGCTGATGACACAGTGGTCATTGCTGACACTGCCGAAAAATTACAATGACTTATGTATACAATGAACAGAGAGAGTAGGTTAATAGGACTAAGAATAAATGTGAAAAATACTGAAGTGGTAGTTGCATCAAAGACCTCAATCTAAAATATTCTAAATAACAATAAACAATGAAAGAACAAAGAAATTAAACAACTTTGTATACCTCGGTAATAAGGTGACTCAGGATGGTAGCACAAAACGAGAAATAGTGAGGGGAATCCTGACAGCCAAAAGTGGTTTTAAAAACATGAAAGATCTACTGAATAATAATAGAATTGGTGCACAAACAAGAATTATGTACCAACCGTGTTTCACACAATTGTACATAATTCCTTTTGTATATATTATGCTTGTATCTTCGCTCTTCCCTCGCACTAAAACGAACATGAAAATTCATGTCTGGTTTTTCCTCTGTAATATTGTCTGTCTTGTGAACTTGTAATGTCCTGTTGCCTTGAGGTTTTGTATATAAGGAGAATGTTCTACAATAATATAACTCAGTCGTTTCCAATCTGCCTTTGGGTTCACAGCCTTACTCGGCGCCGTCACATTGGTGACCCCGGAAGTCGACTCGATCCCACTGCCTTCCACCCCCACCTCCCTCGCCCCTCCATCGTTGGTACTATGACGGAGACGGACTCTACAGCAGTTGGCGCCGCGGCCGCCCCATTGAAACTTTCACCGTTCGCCAGCAGAGAAGCGTTTGCTTGGTTTCAACGCGCTGAAGTCCACTTTCGTATCAGGGGCGTGACTCGCTCAACCACCAAAGCGGATTATGTTCTAGCGGCGATACCCGAGGACACCTTCCCAGAAATATCCGACTGGCTTTGTGAACAAGGAGACACCCCAATAGCGTATGACGCCCTCAAAACATACCTTCTGCAGCAGTACTCGCCGTCGCCAGCCGCCCGTATAGCAAAGCTTTTTCAGCTCTCGCAACAACCGTTGGGGGACCAAAGGGCTTCGCTTGCCCTCAGGGAAATGACCAGTATCGCTCGCCTTCAACCTGCCGCAGACGGCTCTCCTCGTGAGGTGAACCTACTTCGTGCCCTTTGGATACGCCGTTTACTCGAACCTGTACGCGCTGCCATACCCGATGTCGATAGTTTACCCATAAAGGACTTGATGACCAAAGCCGACGCCCTTATGGACAGCCACTTCAAGACCTCCATCAACGCCTCCACCCCTGACGACGAGGATGCCTATTCAACGTCAACCAAAGCTGACATGAATGCCGTAGGACATACACGCCTACCCCGTGACGTGCCGAAGAGGCGACAATGCCGACCACCACCCACCAATCGCTCGCGCCCCAACGAACGACTTCTACAGCCACTTACTACCTCCCATCCGCCGCAGTTTTGCTACTACCACTTCAGATTCGGGGCAACCGCGAAGAAATGTGCCAAAGATTGTCAGTGGCCAAAAAATGTGAAAGTAGGCCATCGCTTGTGGCGGTGGCCTCCCATGTTTCTAATCTTTTCTTTTTACAGGATGCAGGAACGGGCTTGCGATTTTTGGTAGACACGGGTGCTTGTCGTTCCCTTTTGCCAAGGAAACTCTTCAAGGCACGATGTAGTCTGTCTACATCTGCCGACGTCCGCTTGGTAGCTGCCAACGGATCTGCGATACCCACCTACGGTTACGAGAACCTCACATTATCGTTCGGAAACGGCAAATTCAATTGGAAGTTTCTCGTTGCTGACGTCACAATGCCAATCCTCGGTGCGGATTTCCTCTCTTATTTCCACCTTCTGGTCGATGTCGCCCACCGACGATTGGTCAACGCAGACTCGTACTTGTCGACACCTCTTCAACCCGCCCCCTCTAACCTCGCTCTCCACATCAGCGCACCCACGGATGCCTACGCCCACCTCCTCACGTCGTACCCGGAAGTTTTCCGTCCAGAACTTCGCCAAACGCCCACGGTTCCCGCCAAGCACGGTATTTATCACCATATCAAGACGACGGGACCCCCAGTCTTCGCAAAATTCAGACGTCTGGCACCGGAACGATTGGCAGCCGCCAAACAGACGTTCGCCGAAATGGAGAAAATGGGCCTTTGCCAAAAGGCCTCCAGCCCATGGTCGTCACCCTTACACATCGTTCTGAAGAAAGACGGCTCCCTCCGTCCGTGCGGGGATTACAGGCGCCTGAACATGCAAACAGAACCGGATCACTACCCCCTCCCAAACATTGCCGATGTAACCTCCTACCTGCACAAAGCGAAGGTTTTCTCTACGCTCGACCTCCTGAAGGGGTATTATCAGGTGCCTATGAACCCAGAAGACATCCCCAAGACCGCCATCACCACTCCGTTTGGCACATACACCTTCAATTACTCCTGTTTTGGCCTTCGTAATGCTGGGGCAACGTTTCAACGTCTCATGGATGGCATCTTAGGGGACCTCCCTTTCTGTGTATGTTATGTGGACGACATACTTGTGTTCTCCTCCTCAAAAGAGGAACACCTCCGTCACCTGCGCATCGTGCTCGACCGCCTGCAACAAAACGGCCTTGTAGTCCGGTACGACAAGTGTACCTTTGGCGCCAACGAAGTGTCGTTCTTAGGGCACCGTATCACTCCTGAAGGAGTCCATCCCCTCCCTGAGAAGGTAGCAGCCGTTCAGAATTTCCCCGCGCCCTCGACCGTCAAAGCTCTGCAGGAATTCTTGGGCATGATCAACTATTATCACCGTTTTCTGCCAGCCATTGCCGCCACTCTTGCTCCCCTCTACGCCTCCCTCAAGGGCAAGCCAAAGGACCTGAAGTGGGGTCCCCTTCAAGAAGCAGCCTTCTGCAATGCAAAGAAGGCCCTATCAACTGCTGCGGCTCTCACTTTTCCTATCCCACACGCCCTCTCCTTCTCTCCACCGATGCCAGCGACGTCGCTATTGGTGCAGTACTCGAGCAGGTGGTCAAAGGCTCGCCCCGCCCATTGGCCTTCTTCAGCAGAAAACTGTCCAAGGCAGAATCGGGTTATTCTACCTTCGATCGAGAATTGCTGGCGGTGCACTTGGCTGTCCGTCACTTTCGCCATTTCTTAGAAGGTACGCCCTTCGTCATTCGCACAGACCACATGCCTCTGGTGCACGCCTTCATTCGACAGTCTGACGCCTGGTCCGCCCGTCAGCGCCGACATCTCTCCGCCGTGGCTGAATACAATTGCACCCTCCAATACGTCCCTGGGAAAATGAATCCCGTTGCCGATGCCCTGTCAAGAAACACGTTGGCTGCCGTTCAACTGGGATTGGATTACAACGCCCTGGCTGAAGCCCAACATCAGGATTCAGAGTATCAAGCTCGTAGGACATCCTGCACGTCCCTCCGTTGGGAAGATTTTCCCCTCGAAGACTCCAACATAATATAATGTACCTGGGCCGTTAAAAATTACGTCTAAATATCTATATAGATATGCATATGCACACACACACTACACACATAGATTCAACGCTTCCCACCCACTCTTTCTTTGGTAACTACAACCCGGTGGTTCGGCAATTTGTGTAAGAGGTGGTTTCCAAGTGTACATCTAGGGGTACCCACTCTCACCAGGATATTACTAAAGTCTCTCCCCCCTCAGTCTGATAAAAAACAAACACACACACACACACATATATATATATATATATATATATATATATATATACACATCATCATCTCCTCCAACGCCTATTGACGCAAAGGGCCTCGGTTAGATTTGGCCAGTTGTCTCTATCTTGATCTTTTAACTGAATACTTCTCCATTCATCATCTCCTACATCGCACTTCATAGTGTTCAGCCATGTACGCCTGGGTCTTCCAATTATTCTAGGGCCTTGTGGAGCCCAACTAAACTTTTGGTAAACTAATCTCTCTTGGGGAGTGCCAAGAGCATGCCCAAACCATCTCCATCTACTCCTCATCATGATCTCATCAACATATGGTACTCGAGTAATCTCTCTTACAGTTTCATTGCTGATCCTGTCCTGCCATTCAACTCCCAATATCCTTCTGAGGTCTTTGTTCTCAAATCCACTAAATTTATTGGAGATTGTTTCATTGTTATACCTGACTTATGTCCATAGAGTATCACCGATCTCACTAAACTCATATATAGTCTGATTTTTATATGTAATTTCAGGGTTTTGATTTCCAAATTTTACTTAACCTAGCCATTGTCTGATTTGCTTTTTTCAATATTTCACTAAACTCTAATTCTAAAGACTGTATTGGAGATACTAGTTCCTAAATAATTAAATGATTCTACCTCATTAATCCTTTCTCCTTCCAATGATATTTCATCTTTCATTGCATACTCCGTTCTCATCATGTCTGTTTTTCTTCTATATATATATATATATATATATATATATATATATATATATATATATATATATATACATATATATATATATATACAGTATATATATATATATATATATATATATATATATATATATATATATATATATATGTGTGTGTGTGTATATATACATATATATATATGCATATATACTTTATATACATATACGTACATACACACACATATATATATATATATATATATATATATATATATATATATTAAAACATTATCAACAGGTTTGCTGGAATTCGGACACTTCTTTGGAAGAAATTTTATATAAAGTTTAAACTAGAACAAAATATATTGAAAAAAATATTCCTATAACAGAAAATGAGACAGCGTCACCTAACTCTTTTTTGGGAGATCAAATAGAAGTTTTTTTTTTTTCAAACAAACCAAATGGAAAAGGCGAAAGGAAACTGCAAAGCTACAAGTATTCCTCGATGTAAAATATTCTTTCACTATTTCTATTTTGTTGGTGGCACCTCGCTTCCATTCATTTGCTCGCCCGTGTAGAAAGTAAAATAAAATTGGTCGGAAAATAAAACCAATACTAAAAGCGAAAACATAGACAGAATGTTTTGGAGATGACCCCACAACAACAACAATATCAAGGATATTAAAGCTGGTTCAGGTAACAAATTTATTATATAAAATATTCTTAATTCTTCGGTGTTTTTTAAATTCATTATTCGATGAAATTGATTCTGTTAATTTTAATCAAGGATCAATCTAGAGTTAATCAAAATTCTGTTGGTTCTGAGAATTAAAAAAAAATGTGGAAACGACGCTGTCAGATTTTAAAACCATGATTTAGTGAAAGTTAGCTTTCTTTCACGCGATATTGGTTAATTTATAGTGATGTTTGAAACGATTAAGGGAGCAGCAACTTTTCCCTAAGATTTCCTTTGGACATTTTGACATTTCAAAGATTTAAAGGTCACTCATGAGTGACAGAGGCTAGGGACAACGCTCTAGAGACTGACCATATACATATGAACAGAACCGAAGCCCCTTTCCACCAAAGCTAGGACCAGACCGAGCCAGGAAATGGATGATGATAACAAAGCAGGTAGGCCCAAAGGCTCCTCCAAACACCTGCATCTTAGCTCACAAGGAGGGTGAGGGTACAAGCACTACAGGAAACTATCGAGCTTGAGCGGGTTCCGAACCCCGGTGGAGCAGAACGCCAGGTAGTGACGTTTCCAATAGGCTACAGGAGTCCTCCTAGCGTAAACGTATTAGAAGTAAAGAAAGCATAGAAAGGCATGAAAAGAAGCAATGTAGCAGGTAGAGGAATTTGAGTCCCTTCGATATAGGAAATTCCATAGAATAACTTAACCTACTGTGATAGCACAAGATTCAAGTATTGAAAGGAGATTTATTCCATGTAGATTATTTTGCAAAGAGAGTAACAAAATCTAAAAATATTAGTGGCTATTATGCAAAAAACTATCAAGCAATGGAAAATATATTCTTAGTCTATTACAAATTATTTAATTATTACAAATACTAGTTGAGATACATCTGTAACTAACCAACAGTAATATACTAAATAAAGGAAATATATTAACAATTTCTTCAACGATTTATTCCCTATTTTAAGTCAGTACATTATGCAAAACACTGCTTTGAACCCAATATTCTTCATCAATGAAGAATCTCATCAGGATTTAAGATTGATCCATTGATTTTAAATTTTCTAGCATCTTGACATCGAAGGTCATTGATGCCGATATCGTTCATTATAGATAAAGAATAAATTAATTCCATTTAAACTATAAAAGCGAAGATGTCCTTGTGAAAGTTAAATAGCTTAAAAGGGTGCTAACCGATACAGTCTTGCTAAATTATTTATATGTTCAGAACTGATCCAAGAGAATGGAAGGGATATTCACTTTCTATTGGGCACCAATAGAATCCTCTATTCATCAAACGTGAACTCTACATGAATATAACATGAAAAGCCAACCAGTGTGGTCTTTCTCACTGACTAATAACTTCAACACTCAACGAAGCGATGGAAGGGGAGCATCAACCCCTAATTCTTTCAATTTTCCCCTTTTTGTTTAAGCTTTCCCTTCTTCTTAGGGAGTCCTCCTCTTCTTTCGATTTCCTACATTTCCACCTTTTCTGAAAGAAAAAATTTCCCATTTTCTTCAAGCTTTCTCTCCTTTTGGAGTCCTCTTCTTTGGATTTTCTGGGTTTTTCTATTTCTGTAAGAAAATGTTCCATACAATAAATTTTCCCCCTTTTCTTCAAGCTTTCCCTTCTTCTTCGGGACTCCCCCTCTTTTTTTTTTCTCTTTTTTTTCGACATCGAAAAGAAACGTTTGAAAAATTTGGAAATATATTTCTGATCGTATTCGCTTGAGGCGCCGAGAGGACTGAGCCAGGTAATAAATCAAATGTATGAACTGGAACTGGAGAAAAAAAGAGTAACACGGAAAAGGAAACTTGATATCAAATACAAATCTGAAAATAAATCTGCTTTCTTCATTCATTAACTTTTACAGCGATCAAAATTGCTATTTGTGATTTTGGGAATTAAGTGTATAGCATTTTTAAACGTATATCTATAGGTTTTCATCTGCGACCGATAGGATTAGAAGCCCGCATATAGCAACATATCCACTTGCTACTCAGAGGAACGATAAATAAAAAGAATTCTTGTTTTATTATATTGTATCGCAGTGTACGCAACCCGTCAAAAATGACGGCTAAAATATTAGATAGATATGCACACACAGAGCTTCAACCCTTCCACCCTCTCCCCCTTTCCTCTTCGGGTACATCCTCTCACCAGAGTATGACTACTTCCCCTCTTTCCAACCAAAGAGACATGAAGAGACCGAGTAGTTATACGTCTGGCAATGCTGCTGAGCGTAACGGGAAAGGAATATATATATATATATATATATATATATATATATATATATATATATATATATATATATATACATTATATATATATATATATATATATATATATATATATATATATATATATATATCCTCCTACGCCTATTGACTTAAAGGGCCACGGTTAGATTTCTCCAGTCGTCTCTATCTTGAGCTTTCAATTCAATACTTTTCCATTCCTCATCTGTTACTTCGTGCTTCATAATCCTCAGCAATGTAGGCCTGGGTCTTCCAATTCTTCTTGTGCCTTGTGGAGCCCAGCTGAACGTTTGGTGAACTAATCTCTCTTGGGGAGTGCAAAGAGCATGCCCAAACCATCTCCATCTACCCTTCATCATGATCTCATCCACATAGGGCACTCGAGTAATTTCTCTTATTGTTTCATTTCTAATCCTGCCCTGCCATTCAACTCCCAATATCCTTTTGTTGGAGATTGTTACCTGCACTTTATCATGAAGGGGCGATCATTAAAGAGAAGAAATCGCTTGTCAAATATTTATTAACTTGTCAAATATCTATTAAGTTTTTAACTCGGTTTCATATTTCCATACTTGATAACTATACTCTGGTGACTACTCTACAGTATGATAAATGTTCCTTTAACACCAGTTACTTCTACATTCAGTAATCATAATTCACAAAACAAAGTGGTTTGCTATAATCGCTTCTCTCAGTACTGTGGCAGGCTAGTAACGGTCTTGCCGGAAAGACGAGCTGTATATGAGCAGTTTAATCAAACAACATAACAAGCTTATATACAATCAGTTGAGGATAACAATGGCGTAAAAACTTTAACAATATGAACCGTGCAATGGCAAGCTTAAACAGGATTACCTATTATCAGTGCAGAAGAGAGCGAGAGAGAGAAAAACAAGAGCAATAGCATTACAGTGAATGAGCGCGTATGAAATAAACGTGCGAATCATTAATTCATGGCTCCCCCCTCTTAAAAAAGACATCCATGTGAAATAGGGTGCCCTGCCTGAAAGAGGTGAACTGTAGGCAGGTCTTCTTGTAGGAGATATCGCAGGTTTCACGAGATCAATGGAGACCCAGTCTTCTTTGCCACGTGTCAATTAAAAAAACCTTCAGTTTGCTAGGACAACAGGGAAAGGGCACGAGTAAGGGGTGCCAGCGGTGGCTTGCAAGATTGATTGATTGATTATCAGTTATCTGGCATCAAGTGTTGGTGCGCATGAAGACATGTGTTGTGGTTCGATCTTTGGGAGATTGTCAGCAGAGAAGATGCACAGAAAAATTCAGTATGGACAACCAATTTAAGCTGCTGAGACATCCTAGGTGTCCTTAGGAGGAGGCAAGGTAGCTGAGTAAATCAGTTGAAGTCATTGCAGCGGGACAAAGTTGCTTTGAGGGTACGATGAAAGCGTTCCAGCATTCCATTGACTTCAGGGTTGTAAAAGGTTGAGTGATATAGGGTGATGCCCAGGAGATTCGCTAATGATGTCCACAATTTAGAGATAAAAGTGGTACCCCTGTCAGAAGTAATATGCTCAGGGATACCAAATCTCACTACCCACCCTCAGAAGTAATATGCTCAGGGATATCAAATCTCACTACCCACCCTAAGAGTAAGGCGGATGTACACGAGACAGATGTTGCAGTTTGCATAGGAATGGATTCATGCCAATGAGTGGAGGGGTCAATGATGGTAAAAAGGTAAAGGTGTCCTACTGATGTGGGTACTGGGCCTACTATGTCGACGTGGATGTGGAAAAAACAACGCTGAGGTTGAAGAAAAATGCCCACTCTTGAATCTGTGTGTCGATGTACTAATGAACTTTGGCATGAAGTACAGGCGCAGACCCAATCCTTAGCATACGTATTAATGCCGTACCATATAAATTTTTAATGAATTTTGTCTTCAGCAGCTGTGTAGTGGATCGGCGCAAAGAATGTGAGAGGCCATGGATTAACTCAAACACCTGTCAGCACATTGGGGTAGGTATCCAAGGGCGTGGCCTACTAGTAATGATGTCACAGAGGAGGGTGGCACTGGAGTTGTCAATGGCAGCATCTACTCATAGAGGGATGTGCAGGATGTCCTGCAAGCTTGGTACTCTGGATCTTTTCATTGGGCTTCTGACCAGGCATTGGAATCTAATCCCAGGTGAATGGTGGCCAACATGTTTCTTGACAGGGAACCGGCAATGGGAATCATTTCCCAAGGGATGTGTTGAAGGATGTACTTGTATTCAGCCACAGCGGAGAGATGTCAGTGTCCACAGGCATACCATGCTTCAATCTATTGAGTAAAGGTGAGCAACAGGGACATGTGGTGCATGCAAATGATAAAAGGTGTACCCTCTAAGAAGTGGCAAAAGTAATGGACAGCCAAATACACCGCCAGCAATTCGCGGTTGAAAATATAGTCGTCGGATTCTGCCTTGGACAGATTTCTACATGTGAAGGCCAATGAGCCGGGCGAGCTGTTGACAACGTGCCCGAGGAATGCACCGATAGCAACATCACTGGCATTAGTGGAGAGAAGGAAAGGGGCAAGTGGCTTGGCAAAAGTGAGAGCAGAAGCACTTCATAGAGCATTCTTTGCATTACAGAAGGCTTCTTCCTGAAGAGAACCCCACTTCAAGTCTTTCGGCTTGCCCTTGACAGAGGCATAGAGGGGGGGCAAGAGTGGCAGGGATGGCTAGCAAGAACCAGTGATAATAGTTTATCATACCCAAGAATTTTTGCAGTGCTTTGGCTGTCGAAAGCATGGGGGAAATTATGAACACCTGATATCTTTTCAGGGAGGATGTAGAAGCGTTCAGGAGCGATGCGGTGCCCTAAGAATAATACTTCATTGCCGCCAAAAGTACACTTGTCGTACCGGACTACAAGGCCGTTCTGTTGTAGGCGGTCGCGAACGATGCGTAGGTGAAGGAAGTGTTCCTCCTTGGAGGAAGAGAACACAATTATGTCATTTATGTAACATACGCAGAAGGGTAAGTCCCATAGGATGCCATCCATGAGGCAGTGAAAAGTGGCCCCAGCATTACGAAGGCCAAAACAGGAGTAATTAAATGTTTATATAGCGAATGGGGTGGGGATGTATACATGGGTCAGGGTCTCAGATCTATTGACAGCTGCCAGGCGGATGTCAGCAGGCTTACAATGACCACGTTGTGTTCTGGAGAGTGACATTGGTAGAGGGGAATGGCAAGCATCAGTTTCTACCAAAATCTGCACACCCATACCTGCATCATGTAAAAAGAAAAGATTAGTAACAGGGGAGGCCATTGCCACAAGCAATGGCCTACTTATAAATTTTTAGGCCACTGACAACTGTCTGCACATTTCTTCGTAACAGTCCCCAATCTGGAGTGGTAGTAGCTGAACTGCAGCTGACAGGCAACATTAAGTGGCTGTAAGGGTCGTTGGTTGCGTCATGGGGTGGGTGTCTGTATCTTACTGCATTCATGTCAGCTTCAGTCAGTGTTGAATAATTGTCCTCTTCGTCAGGAGTGGAGGCGTTGATGGAGGTCTTGAAACTAGTGAAGTGGTTGTCCATCAGGGCATGAACTTAGGTCATCAGGTCTTTCATGGGCAAGGTATCAACATCAGGGATGATGGCGTGCACAGGTTCGGGTAGGTGTTGTACCCAAAGAGCGCGTGCACAGGTTTGGGTAGGTGTTGTACTCAAAGTGCGTAAAGTAAGATCATTTCCCGAGGAGAGCCGTCTACAGCAGGTTGCAGGCAAGCAATACTAGTTTTTTCCCTAAGGATGAGTGAAGCCTTTTGGTCCCTCACTGGCTATTGAGAGAGCTGAAAAAGCATGGTAATACGGGCAGCTGGGGAGAGTGAGTACTGTTCCAAGAGGAATGTTTTGAGGGTGCCATACACTCTTGGAACATCCACATGATCACAAAGCCAATCAGAGATATCTGGGAAAGTGTCCTCGGAGATCGCCACTAGGACATTATTATTATTATTATTATTATTATTAGTTAAGCAAAAACCCTAGTTGGAAAAGCAGGATGCTATACACCCAAGGGCTCCATCATTGAAAAATAGCCCAGTGAGGAAAGAAAATAAGGAAATTAATAAAGTATAAGAGAATTAATGAATGATTATAATTAAAATATTCTAATAACAGTAACAACGTTAAAACAGATCTTTCATATATAAACTTATGTCATCCTGTTCAATATAAAAACTCTTGATGCAAGTTTGATCGTTTGAAATTCCACCGATTCACTACCTCATTAAGGAGATCATTCCACAACTTGATCACAGATGGAATAAAAATTCTCGAAAACTGTAGAGCAAGTCACGCCCTTGCTGCAAAACTGAGCTCCTCGCTAACACAAGGCAAATGCTTCTCTGCTGGCGAATGGTGGCAGTTTTATTGATGCAGCAGGGGTCGAAGAGTCAGGGTCGCTGGTGGCATCGTAAAAAGGAGTAGGGCGCAACAGTGGGCAGAAAGGCGGTGGGGGAACTGGTCCTCGGCGGTCACCAATTGTTGTGAACAGAGAGGCGGGGTGAATCTAAGTAACTTTATTAAAAAAAAATAACAAGCTTATAATATGCAAATAGTTGAGGGCAACAATGGGACAGAATTAAAAAATTGTGAAACATGCAATGACAAGCTCAAACATGTGTTTCTTTTATCAGTGCTGGTGAGAGCGAGAGATTAAATAAGCAATAGCATTACAATGTATGCGCGTGTACGAAACACCTGCGGTACAATTTGATTGGTTAGGAGTAAAGATGCTAAAAGTAAAATCGTATTTAATAACTAGAAAGCACTCAGTAGAGAGCATGCCTTCACCCTGCCAATCAGTCTTATTTTGCTTTTAACTTCACTTTGTACTTGTATTTCAATGTATTTTCTTCAAAATATAAAGGATTTGTCCTTGGCTCCTATCCGACATATCCCCCAAGTTTCAATGAAAATTGATCAGTGGTTTTTGAGCAATGTTGTTTACAAATAAAAAATAAACTAGGAAAATGTTTGCTATTTACCTAAGATTGCAATTATATTCAAAGTACTTCTCCGTATTTGTATTTTGATGTACTTTATTCAAAAAGTTATAGATTCCTTATAAGGTCATACCCAACATGACTATCAAATTTGGTCAAAATCGGTACAGTACTTTTGTATCATGCTGCTCACAAACATAAAAATGAAAAAAGTAAGAAACAAACAAGGGTGAAAACATACCCTTCGCTAAATAATAAAAACAACAACAACAACAACAACAACAATAATAATAATAATAATAATAATAGATACCAAACAAAGCAAAAAATCCGTTTCTCTAAATCGTTTCCCAAAAGTCTTTTTCCTTCCTCCATCTGACCTATTTTCACGCCTTCCTAAAAACTGGCCCGGAAAGGCTAGAATAAATCTTATTGATAATCAGTTTCTTTGATCTAAAAGTTCGTAAGTTTAATTTGCATCTCTCTCTCTCTCTCTATCTCTCTCTCTCTCTCTCTCTCTCTCTCTCTCTCTCTCTCTCTCTCTCTCTCACACACAAAGTCAAAGCTTCCGATGCATATATTAAAATCGGATGGAGGAAACCTTTTCTTTTCATTATTTTCTCTCTCTCTCTCTCTCTCTCTCTCTCTCTCTCTCTCTCTCTCTCTCTCTCTCTCTCTCTCTCTGTGTGTGTGTGTGTGTGTGTGTGTGTGTTAGTTTTCTTATTCCTTTGATATTGATCTGATTTCCTTTTTTATATTTCTACACATTTTTCTTTTTTATCTCCAAAAGGGCAATGCCAGAAAAGAGAGAAGTTTCACAGAAAAGACGAATAAGGTCCTTCTAAGTAAGAAAAAAAAAGTGATGCAAACAAAAAGGTTATTAGGAAGTCAGATATATGTTCAAAACCTGCAGGTTAAGAAGTGATTACAATGTGTGTGTGTGCGCGCGCGCGCGTGTATATATATATATATATATATATATATATATATATATATATATATATATATATATATATATATATATATACACTCGCAGCTGACTTGAAACCAGTGAAGTAAGACATCGCTATCTGGTAGGCCCACGAGCAATGTCAGAGGGCGTCGGCCAAGAAGTGTTGTGTCCTAGTAAATACTATAACGCATACAACCTACGCTTTTCCATTTTTAACCATATTCTACCTTTCAATTCCAAGAAAATTATATATTGATTATAAGGCAAAGAAACCTCTCTCTCTCTCTCTCTCTCTCTCTCTCTCTCTCTCTCTCTCTCTCTCTCTCTCTCGTATATGAACTATATTGCATCGTGGAATTTATGGTAAAAGAAACCATAAAAAGAAAAGAAGCAAAAGAGCAATGGAGTACAGTCACGCAAAGCGGATCTTTGAAAAATTCTACCAAAAAGAAACAGCAGCACAAATTATCGGCAAAGCATCAACACGATAAGCAAGACCATAAAAAAAAATTCATGAAGGGGTTATAAAACCCTTGAGCACTTAAGAGTCGAGCTCAAGTGAAAAAAAAGTCAATGAAACGTTGAATAGTCATCCCTTCTTTAAAAGATGCGTATCAATATATCAGCTACACCATTCATTGTCTTGCATTATACAGACTTCCGTTTCGTGTTTGTTGGTCACAATTCCAGATAAAAATAAAAGGAAAGGAGTGGCTCAATATCATTGTCCCGTCTTTTAATTACATATCAAACATTCAAAACCAATTATCTCACTTACAAACCCTTCAAGAAACATAGTAAACTTGTTTCGATTATTGCTCTCATGTCTGTTCTTCAAGTGCTGACTCTAATCTCAATTCGTTGGACAACACCTTGCAGTCTACTAAATTTCATATTCCTGATCTGGGTTATAATCCCAGGCACCATCATTCAGTTAGTTCGTTGTGGATGTTACATAAAGTTTTTCATAATTCTGACCATACTTTGTACTCAGATCTTCCCAGACTGTACCATCTTGAATATAGTATATTAGGTATGCAGTGTATTTTTATGCCAGAGTTACATTTCTGTGGTTCAATGTCTCGCATGTCGTCACGGCGGATTGTGAACAATATCATGGACCCCTTGTGACCCAAAACAAAGAATTTTGTTACCCTATTGCGATACCATGACGTATTGCAGCATTAACCAATACGATAAACTTGAGCAAACCCAGAGTAACTCATGTATGTATGTTATGCTATTGTGCAATACGCCGCTGATTAGGCCACAACCACACTTTTTGGTAGCGGCATGATAGCGCAAGAAGATAAACGCATAACGACATGCGTAATGACGTCGGGTACCTGCATGCCATCATACAAATAGCAGGTTGACCTACACTGGTCCTTCTCGTTCCAGTTGCAGACAAAAAAATAACAGACTCATACCAGACTACCAAGACCCAGAATTGGTAAATTCCATTTTAGAATATCACGATGCCATGTTGCAGATAAAAATTATGTATGAACTTGAACGTTAAAAGAAATGGAGAACTCCAAGACGTTGCTTGGCACGGCATTACTTACATCGCAGAAAGGAAAAGGATACTATGACAATTAGATGACAGAATTGGCAACAGAAAATCCAGGACGGGAATTTTACCAGGATTACGGAGAACCTTTTCAATGAAGTTGTGGAACATGTGAAACCCTACATAACGAAAAACCTGATATTCTGGGGGAGATCCGTTGAAACAGGCATGTATGTTGCAGTTACCTTGCAACTGGAGACTCCTACAAGACCCTATCCTTCCAATGTCATGTGGCTCCCAAACAATCAGCAGAATTGTGCCTGAGACTTGTAGGACTATTGAACAAGCCTTCAGAGATAAGTACATGCAGTTCCCAGTACTCCAGAGGAATAGGAGATTGCCTGAGGATTTGACCAACATTGGAATTTCCCACACACCCTTGGAGTAATAGATGGGAAACAGATTCACATCCAGAATCCAGCCTTTGGAGGAGCTCATTACTTCTTATAAGATTTTCTACTCGGTGATTCTTCTCGTAGCTGGCGACACTGATTAAAAGTTCCAGTATTTGGATGCAGGTGCCATAGGATCTGAGTTTGATGGTGGTGTGTTCGCCAAGACAAAGTTATGAGAAATGATGGATAAACATGAAGCTAACTTGTCTGACCAGAAAAATTGAAACACAAAATAGAAGTTAAACTCCCAGTCAAATATTTCTTCATTGGCGATGTTGTCTTCGTTCTATAGAATAATCTAACAAAACCATATCCTGCACGATGACTGACAAATGCTGAACGAATCTACAAATACAGATTGAGCAGGGCAAGACGTACAGTGGAGAACACTTTTGGGATTTTAGTAAGCAGGTAGATAGTGTTCTAAATTATTAATTTCTTCCCTCTTTATTTGGTTTACAGTGAAACATTTTATCTATGCTTTTGGAAAAATATCTGTAATGTCAAATACATTGTGTCTACCATTTAATAACTAAATCTATAATTTCCATTGATCTTCTATAAGTACAGCTTACTTTAGACTCCCATAAATCTTCGTTATGAAGTCTGTGGCGTTGGCAGCTTGTGTGCTGCACAACTAAATTTTGACTAGAACTCAACATGCTATGATAAAGAGGACTAAGAGACGCAAGAAGCCCTATCTGGCAGCTGGAGGTTTGACCAAAAATTACCTAACCTGACTTCAAGACTGAGACATACATCAAACCTGAAAGGTTTAAAGGTCACTCATGAATAACAAAGGACAGGGACAATGGCAATGCCTAGCAAGACAATACCCTAAACCTAAAGACTGACCATATAAACAGTAGATATGATCAGCGCCCAAGCCCTCTCCATGCAAGTTAAGACCAGGAAGGGCCAGGCAATGGCTGCTGGTGGCTCAACAGGTAGACCTACAGGCTCTCCCAAACCTACTTAGCTCACATGAATGGTGATGTTGCAGACACTACAGGACACTATCGAGCTTCAGCGTGATTCGAACCCACAGTCCAACAGATTGCCAAGCAGAGACGTTTCCAATAGGCTACCATATGCGTAGTACGTCATGACATGACGACACATGATAGTTGGCGAGGTCAGATTGCTTAAGCTTTAGCATACAAAAAAAATACACGGACACTAGACGTATTTGCCTAATTTGGCGACCCGGTTACGCTTCAACACGATTAAAAACGGTTTGATGGTTATTAATACGAGGTAGAGGCGAAATGAGCAAAAATGACATGAGATGCCTTCAATCCCCCATGTGTGACCCCGGCTTAACAGTCTTTCATTTCACATCATAAGGGTCAATACTACACAGTATTCTGAAAAGTTTGATTTCCGTTGTGACCAGATTTGTAACTATCTTCGTAATCTGTGGGTTTAATTAGCTGAACTTCAGAATTTCAAACATATTGCCAATGATTTGCCGTTGTAAAGGTTGACATAAGTCTCCTTTCATGGATTGTACAGTATATGACTGATCAATCGTAATGCTCCTGATCTCAAAATATTTTATATATTTTATTCATTATTTCTCATAATTAAAGTTCATTTATTTCATTACCTTTCCCACTGGCTTACTTTCGCTGTTGGAGCTCGAAGGCTTGTATCATCTTGCTTTTCTGATTAAGGTTGTAGCTTTGCTAATAATAATAATAATAATAATAATAATAATAATAATAATAATAATAATAATAATAATCTGTAGCTCTCCCTCTTTACAGGTGTCTTATGCAAGTCACGACAAATGACAATAAGACCTTAGATCCACAGTAATTAGTGGGTGATTACTGAGTGAAGCAGCATAAAATGGCCTAAATAATTAAGAGTACAGAAAATTCAGATTACTTTACATGAAATACAGTGTCTACGTTTAAGAAAGTTATCAGTTTTCCTCTGCTAATATATTCTCTCTCCGCGTGTGAATAAAAATGGTTATTCATATCTTAAACCAAATGAGCATTAGTTGAAAGGAAATGTACTGGGCATGTGAGATTTTCTATCACTTGTTTATTGCAGACTACAAAGGACTATGTCCTGAGATTCACTATGTGTTGTACTATTCTAGCGGTATTTTTAGGTATATCTCAGAAGCATGTCTTCTGAAAGATATTCAACTCTTGAAGGACATCACTTTTAAGGTTTTAAATTGATATTCCTTTTATTTTTCTTATTTATAGCAAAAGATATCAGCCTCAATGACCTTCGATGTCAGGATGTCATAAATCTCAAAATCAACCAATCAATTAATTATCAAATGAAATCACAGTATAAGAACTTTTCTTGAAGATGAGACTTTTTAATCTTATCACTGAAGTTGTGCACCAAATAGACAGAATTCGTTCCTTAATATAATGTCACACAATTGTGGTCGTGCAAAACTACAATTCTTCCACCAATCTAACATATATAGTTCAATCTTTATAGTTAAGTTTTATGGATAATACGACAACGCTCAGAATAATTTACAATAGTAAACTATCCACCTTTATTATTCACCAGATAAAGTTTGATGTCAATGTGCACTGATTCACAATACAACCTTACATAAATTGCCTAGATTTTACACTCGCTGAAAAAAGTTATTTCGTAACTAAGCAAATAAAACGCAATAAAAAGAATGATACAATATCAGTTCTAATCCACTGGCAATCACAGAAAGATAAAAACAACGAAAAATACGAACTTTCAAAACAATCATATGAAAAACTGTAAAGATTCAGTATTTCGTACCAAAGAAAATCAGAAAACCTGCACAGAAATACAATTACGGAACGGCAGAGTAAAATCTACTGCAGTCAATATTACATTTATACCTTGGAAAAGACTGCGAAAAATCAGCATGTTATTTCAACAAAGAATGAGCAAACTTACACCAACATCAATTCTACTCCACAGACGACAATCCAAGAAAAGGCAAAAAATAACAAAAAATTGGTCCTATCTCGGGCGGCGCTAAAACAAAAGATGATGTTTGGGCAGCGCCAGAATAAATTTCGCGTCCCATTTTGGAAATCTTTCCATGACCCGAGCTGAAAAGCTTTCGAGATTTTCTTCCTCGTGTTTTGAACGTGACCATTGAAGCATAGATATCCTGTCGAAATGCTCAACCAAAGTTTGCCTTCCACGATGCTCGCTCCCTACACCTCTCCCTCTCCCCCCTCTCCCTTGGCACCTCCTTCCATTGCCCCCCCCCCACTCTCTCTCTCTCTCTCTCTCTCTCTCTCTCTCTCTCCTTTTATAATACATTGGGAAGAATCTATCTTGTTGATTGCCAGATGCCCACTTACTCAAAACCCTCAGAATAACCTTCGAAACAGACTGGATTCTGTTGACGTAGAAATAAAGGAATTCTGTTGATTTTGTCCATCAAGAACCTCAAGATTTTTCTTTAGTAAAACATGCAAAATGTTTTATTATGATCTGATATTCTAATAATTGGATTTTCTTTATTTTCGGAAACTTTTTGTTTATCAAAATTTACTAAACATACTTTTAAATTCAGATCTCCCAAATATTGACGTTACTGAAATCGATTGAGATGGGTTTTAAACAAAATCCGTGTTAGATCTCTCTCTCTCTCTCTCTCTCTCTCTCTCTCTCTCTCTCTCTCTCTCTCTCTCTCTCTCTCTCTCTCTCTCTCTCTCTCTCTGCGTTCTGTAGATAAGATTTTTATATTTTATTCTTGTGCTTACGTATATTGAACTGGATGATTCGCAATAAAAATTATGATAAGATTTAGTGTACTTTATTTTCTACTGCTTCCTGCACTAAAAAATTCACAATTCACCTCTCTCTCTCTCTCTCTCTCTCTCCTCTCTCTCTCTCTCTCTCTCTCTCTCTCTCTCTCTCTCTCTCTCTCTCTCTCTGGTGAATATTTCATGATATCATTTCTATAGACGTTCCTTATAACGAGATTTGAACACCTTTCCCTTATAGTTTATGGACAAAATGTTATATAAACCCCAGATGTATGCCACTGGTCTGAAGAACTTTACAATGACAATGACAAACACGCCGTAAAAGAAAAGCCGAGAGAAATATCTCCTTCCGTAACAATATAATCTGACGGCCGAACATTATCAGACAGTTTGCGTTCGGCCACAACCTCTGTCCGAGGCTCTAATATCCCCGATCGATCACCCAAGATGTTATTAATGAAACCAGGTGTGTCGACAGAGTACCTCCCAGTGTTGGCAGGTAACCGATGTCCTATTTCTTACAATTCATTACAGGTTCCGACTTACAAGCAAATTGCCGATAAATTGTTCCACAAAAATAATAAAAAATAAAAAATAGAAGCCATTATGTCCTTTTGTGATATCCGAAAGAGACATGGAGCTGTAACTCATGGGGATCCGGTAATCTAAAATGACACAAATGCAGACACACACACACACACACACACACACACACACAATAACTTCTCATACCATTTGGTAGTAGGCTATCATTCACCACTCTCATGGAATCCACCTGGTTATACTTATATATCCTGGTTTTGCTATTTTGCCAGCGCTTGCTTCTCATAGATCTAATTCTGGCAGGACATATATTTAAAACCCTTGTATTCCATTCTACAGATTTTTTTTTTCTTTATTCAGGGAATACAGCTTATCTGCACAAAACCTGTTATGAATTGCTGTCATATGTACTATAGTTTAAATACTTTAGCTTTTACGTCAACAATGCATAAAATACAAGGAGAGACTGATTGGGGGGCTAAAGATAATCTGATGTTAGAAAACAATATTCGTCCTACGTTCCTTGGGATAGTACTGTATTTACTTATACTTCACTTTGATAAAATTGATGGCATTCGTCTAATATTCTGATACAGGAAAAAAGTATTTATCCATACCTTAATAAGAAAAATTAGTAATTTTTTGACTTCAGAAACCAATGTTCGTGCAATATTTCATATCTTTTTAAGAGTAAGGAAAAGATTGTATTCTACAATCTTTTGACTTAAAACAATATCAATTAAACGTTACTTATTCTGATTTAATAAGAATATTACTCTAACAAATAAGCCGTATTTTTTTCCATATATTAAACGTAAGAAAACAGTATTAATTTAAATTTTCTTGTGATATTAGAAAAGAGTATCGTTATCCTCCTCCTTTGCTTCTCATGTCCTTTCGGGGAAGAAAAAAGCAATATCGACTTATAGTTAATCCATATTTTTTCTTCTTATTCCAGAAGCCAAAGATCCAGAGGATGGCCTCTGGGCAGGGACTGAAAACATCCTGGAAAGGGATGCAATGAAAAGAGGTGACTTTTTATGAATTTTTCCAGTCATGGATGCATTTCTGAAAAGGTTTTTCTTTTCTTTTCTTTCGTCTGTGAGTGGGAAATCCATAAATTGGCCTTGAGGCAATTCCTTTAAGTGTCCCTGAAGAGTCTATTAATCAGGAACTTGTCCAAGTGCTTATTCTTGGTTTTCTTTGCCATGACTCCTCCTTGGCCAAGGTCTGGAGGCAGTTTGATAAGAGGTCTATCTATTCATGGCAGCTGTAAATTCTTCAAAGAATGGACTTTGGGTAATTTGAAGATGCATTCTGGTAAGGGGAATAGGTTGCTTCTGGAAATGTCTTTGCCTTGATATATATATATATATATATATATATATATATATATATATATATATATATATATATATATATATACAGTATATATATAAATATATATATATATATATATATACAGTATATATATATAAATATATATATATATATATATATATATATATATACAGTATATATATATATAAATATATATATATATATATATATATATATGTGTGTGTGTGTGTGTGCGTGTGTGTGTTTGTGTGTGTATATGTAAGTGTATGTTTGTGATGCTAATCAGAGGAAGGAACTAATTGATTTCTCTTTCCACTAAAATTAGTTTATAAATACTAGAAAAAAAGCAGAAATCCACAGCAATTGAATTATACACAGCGTCTGAAAGGAAAATAATTCAAATTTAATTAAATGCTCTTGGAAATCATTTTACTGTTGTCATATAGAATATTATGACTCATTTTTATAACAGATAATCTCACTTTGGATACAGGGATGCGAATATCTTTATTTTGACGATTATATTTTGCAAGTCTTAGTAATTTCTCATCTAACGATTTACTAGTAAACTAAGTAATGCATTAGTTTTTTTTATTATTAAAAAGGTGTAAACTAGTTTGTTTTGCTAATATGCTATGGATATGCTACACGTAAACACCAATAATCTTCACAGACTAAATGGTTTTCCGAAAACAATTTCTCTTAAGTAAGGAGTTTTCGACATATCCTTTTACTCTTACTTCTATCACTTTTGATTAATACCCCTTTCCTTCCTTTTCGTTATAACGATTCCTTAAGACAATATCATAACTTAGAAGGTTGCCAGTAAACAGTAGCCCTATTTTATATCTAATGGCATTTGTAATGATTGAACACATATTTTTTTTCTTTTAATTATGATAGCGAGGTATTATAGCTCCCAAAAATACTATTAATCAAATATACATAATCCAAGACACCGGGCGATGTTATTTAACTCGTGTTCAGTACGGTAAGGAAAAAAGTGGAAGACTGGATTGTTAAGTAGATACCGACTATAACCTAAGATAGTATTATACTTTAATTTATGGTGTAATACTAAATACTTTGTCATATATTATGTAGATAGATTTAGTGAGTTTTGAAGTTTTGAATAGGGTCATAAACATGGTAAATAACTTGGGCTTACAACCCAGCCATTTTTCGTACCACACATTAACGTTACTTTCGGGAGCTTTAGTACCTCTTATCTCAGCTGAAATAATGCCTGGAGACATAAAAAAGATAACAATGTAATCAGTCCCTCAATGAATTTACAGTGTATGTCGGTAGCACGGGAAAAGGGTAGACTTTTTTTTCGGCTGAGGTAGGTTGTTAATGATAAACACAAATCTATGGAGTAACAATGAATAAAACGCTGAGTAAAATATATATATATATATATATATATATATATATATATATATATATATATATATATAGATAGATAGATAGATAGATAGATAGATAGATAGATAGATAGATAGATAGATAGATAGATAGATAGATAGATAGATATATATATATATATATATATATATATATATATACACTGTATACAGCCGAGTAAATAAAAGTGTCATTGAAATCCAAAAGTTTGTTCAGCCCGGAAGCAAAAAAGAAAAAACGAACAAGAATTGCTGTATAAATTACACTGCGAAATGACTTCATTAGAAATAGACGTCAGGGGAAAAAACTCGCAGGCAACGTTTGCTCCACCTTGTCAAGTCTGCCCTTGTTTCACACCTTGCCAATATTGTGCATATTACAGTAATTTCCCTTTCATAGCACTCCAATGGAAAACTGGTTTTATACCTTTTCTTACTTAACGAGGACGCAGAAATTTTTTAATTGATCAGTCATGTAACCCACGACCAGATACCTAAGGGAAAACATTATTTTCTCCGCCCTTAAGAATACGAGATGAAAACTCTCATGTCAAAAATAGTAAGAAAATATATTGAGTGACAAGCACACCTAAGGAGAATCAAACAGTTTAATGTAATGGTTCAAGCACTATGGACTCTACATATACAGCAATTGGAGCTATTCGGCATTGCGGGAGAAAATAAAGGTCAATTTTTTTTTTTTTTTTTTTTTTTTTTTGTAGTCAGATACTGCCTTGCACCAGTTTGTTGCCAGGTCTGCTTTTGTGCACGTCCTTTAATTTTCCGCTTCGGCTCCTCTGCATGCAGCTGGCCTAGAATACAGCCGAGCTAAAGCTACTTTTCTGGGTCAATGTTTACCTTTACTTCTTCTACTTGTTTTCCATCTCTTCTTACAATGGATAGTTGCACAGTACTTTGTGGTATTGATAGCTGCATTTTCTTCAAAAACCTCTAAAGTATCTAGATTTATCTATTTGCATATTTTGCAATTTTTACATTGTCGTTTAACTCATGGTTTCCATTTATTTAAATAGGGACTCATTTTCTAGTAATCTATAGGCAAATACTAACATATACTTTAGCAAAACGTCGGTCTCATTCCCGACATACGACTTAGATTACCGAAACTCCAGCTTGTGTTCCCATTAACACTTTACTCAAAGTTACATTAATCAACAAGAAATATTCGACTGGTTTAGAATATTTAAGTTTTTATACAGACAATCATGAACTTTAAAAAAATTCTCTCTCTCTCTCTCTCTCTCTCTCTCTCTCTCTCTCTCTCTCTCTCTCTCTCTCTCTCTCTCTCTCTCTCTCTCTCTCTCTCTCTCTCTCTCGGAATTTCATTATATGCATTACTCAAGAATTTAACTGCACTAATACAAATATATGCATTCTTTCTGTTTCTTTGGCGATTAAATCTTCTGCTGGATGTTATGATAATATAGAAATTTCACGTACAGTTGGCTTCATTAATTCCGATACACTTCTCTGGAAGGTAAGTGTACCGGAGTGCTGTTGAGCAAATAGCAATGTTTTTCTATATTGTACAGCACTTACGTAAAATTAACAAAATGCTTTTCATCACGTGTTTACAAGCTCAGAGACTTGGTTTTAACAGGCACTGTTGCCAACAGTTTCTCTTTTGCTAAACAGAGAGTTACCAGTTACAATATACTACATGTGTCAGACGTCTCCTTAGCTGCCCATGAAGTGTACCGGAATTAATGATGCCA
The DNA here is from genome assembly GCF_036898095.1 of Palaemon carinicauda. NCBI lineage: Eukaryota > Metazoa > Arthropoda > Malacostraca > Decapoda > Palaemonidae > Palaemon > Palaemon carinicauda. Next base: position 139,954,556 of record NC_090727.1, on the reverse strand, counting down.
ACTCTACCACTAGTGTGCTTTTATACAGCGCATAATTTCCAATTATTGTGTGACAGAAATTTAATTGAAATCAATACGAAGATAGTCATATCTTGTCTTTCAACACCTTTTTTATATTCTTGCCACAAAAAATATAAGTACCACATTCTGTGTTAACTCTAAACTCTTTATAGGATTTTTATTGGATTGAAATGTCAACATATCGAATTTAATAAAAGTATTGACTTGGAACGTTTAATACTGTACATATTGCAAAGTCATTCCAGATTATCTTAATTTCTACAGTAGGTCAGTAGGAGAGACCTGTAGGTCTGTTCACTCTTCTAAACGAATTTTTATTCAAGTGAGTAGAACAGGCAGAAGAAAAATGAGTCATCATTGAAAAAAAAAACATCCAACGTTTTGATCCATTGAAAAGTAATATATTAGAGCTTTGATTCAAATGCCTGTTTTAATCCTAACGCTCGGTATTTTTTAAATCAATTTTTTTCTGACCAAAATTATCTATTGGACTCTAATGAGAAATATTTCATCAAGATCTGAAGCGCTTCACAAATCGGTCATGGTACCAACTTGTCTGTGTACACTTTCTCAACACAAATATCCTTCATGGATGTTCAATAAGACTGAAAGAGAAAATGTTGTAATTGGTAAGATAAATTGTCTGCTATAAGTGGCGTGAGCAGAACTGAGATCGTGAAAAATGTGTTAGCGTAAGTGAAAAGATTGCTCAACGTGTTGGGGAGTGGTTTGGTCATGTAGAAAGAATGGAAGGTGAGAGTCTCGTAAAAAGTGTATATTTTAAAACAATTAAAAGAGCTACCAAGAGAAATGCCCACAAAGTGTTAACTTATAAGAGAGCCGATGTCTCACAAGATGTAGATACAGGAGAGGAGGTTCCTAGCCCCCTCGTCCTGTCCCTTTTAGTCGCCTCTTACGACACGCAGGGATAACGTTGGCGCTATTCTTGTTTTTATACCCCCGCGGCCACAGTGAAAGATGGAAATGGAAGGTTGTTAAAAGGAGAAGAGGCAAGGAAAAGATGGGCAGAAAATTTTGAAAATTTACTAAATGTTGAGGATAATAGGGAGGCAGATATAATTGCTGTTGCAGGTGTTGAGGTGCCAGTGATGGGAGATGAGAATGAGAGAGAGATTACAATATATGAAGTGAGGAGAGCACTAGATGAAACGAGAGTAGGAAAAGCATCTGGTATGGATGGTGTGAGAGCTGAGATGTTGAAGGAGGGGGGTGTGACTGTACTTGAATGGTTGGTGAGATTGTTTAATATGTGTTTTGTGTTGTCAATGGTACCAGTAGATTGGGTTTGTGCATGTATTGTACCACTATATAAGGGTAAGGGAGATGTGCATGAGTGTTGTAATTCAAGAGGTATTAGTTTGTTAAGCGTAGTTGGAAAAGTGTATGGTAGAGTAATGATTAATAGGATCAAGGATAAAACAGAGAATGCAATCTTAGAAATACAGGGTGGTTTTAGAAGAGGTAGGGGTTGTATGAATCAGATTTTTACAGTTAGGCAGATATGCGAGAAATATTTAGCAAAAGGTAAGGAGGTGTATGTATTAGTGTGCTACTGTTATTAACACACATTGAGTATGTGTACCAACTGTGATGTATGGATCGGAGTTGTGGGGAATGAAATTGATGGAGAGACAGAAATTGAATGTGTTTGAGATGAAGTGTCTAATGAGTATGGCTGGTGTATCTCGAGTAGATAGGGTTAGGAACGAAGTGGTGAGGGTAAGAACGGGTGTAAGATATGAGTTAGCAGCTAGAGTGGATATGAATGTGTTGAGGTGTTTTGGCCATGTTGAGAGAATGGAAAATGGCTGTCTGCTAAAGAAGGTGATGAATATAAGAGTTGATGGGAGAAGTACAAGAGGAAGGCCAAGGTTTGGGTGGATGGATGGAGTGAAGGAAGCTCTAGGTGATAGGAGGATAGATGTGAGCGAGGCAAGAGAGCGTGCTAGAAATAGGAATGAATGGCGAGTGATTGTGACGCAGTTCCGGTAGGCCCTGCTGCTGCCTCCAATGCCTTAGATGACCGCGGAGGTAGCAGCAGTAGGGGATTCAGCATTATGAAGCTTCATCTGTGGTGGATAATGTGGGAGGGTGGGCTGTGACACCCTAGCAGTACCAGCTGAACTCGGTTGAGTCCCTTGTTAGGCTGGGAGGAACGTAGAGAGTAGAGGTCCCCTTCTTGTTTTTGTTTCTTTGATGATGTTGGCTACCCCCCAAAATTGGGGGAAGTGCCTGGGTATATGTATGTATGTATAAGAAAGATATTAATGGTGCAGCAACATGTTGTTAAACCTTTTCTGTAGTCGCTTCTGTTGTTGAACCTTCTGTGTATGCGCTTCTGCTGTTGAACCTTCTGGGTAGGCGCTTCTGTTCTTAAACCTTCAGGGTAGTTAGTTGTATTGTAAAACTTTCTGGGTAGGTGCTTCTGTTTTTTAACCTTCTGTGTAGGCTTTTCTGCAGGGGCACTTTTATTGTTGAACCTTCGGTGTAAGCATTTTTGCGTGGGCGCTTCTGTGGTTGAACCTTCTGTGTAGGCACTTCTGTTGTTGAAGATTTGTGTAAGCACTTCTGTTTTTGAACCTTCTGTGGGGGCACTTCTATTGTTGAACCTTTTGGGTAAGCACTTCTGTTGTTATACCTTAAGGGTAAGCGCTTCTGTTGTTGAACCGTCCGAATTGGCGCTTCTGTTGTTCAACCTCCTGTGTAGGCACTTTTGACTGGTCTCTTCTGTTGTTGAACCTATTGTATAGGCACTTCTGTTGTTGAGACTTTCTGTGTAGGCATTTCTTTTGTTGAACATTCTGTGTAGGTATTTCTTTTGTTAAACCTTCTTTGTAGGTACTTCTGATTTTGATCCTACTGCGTAGACTTTTGTTATTGAACCTTCTCTTGTTAAACCTTCTGTATGGGTGTTTCTGTTGTTGAACCTCCAAAGTAGGTGCTTCTGTTGTTGAACCTTCTGGGTAGCCGGCGAATCTGTTGTTAAACCTTCTGTTGTTAAACTATAATGACAGGATTGGAAAAGTAACTATAAGAGAGATTACTGGAGTGCCATATGTGGACGAGATCCTGAGGAGCGGTAGATGGAGATGGTTTGGTCATGGTCTCTCTCCGGTCTCCCCGAAAGAAATTAGTTTACCAAACGTTTAGCTGGGCTCCACAAGGCACTCGAAGAATTGGAAGACCCAGGCCTACATGGCTGAGGACTATGAAGCGTGAAGTAGGAGATGATGAATGGAGAAGTATTGAATTAAAAGCTCAAGATAAAGAAGACTAGCAAAATCTAATTGATGCCCTTTGCGTCAATAGACGTAGGAGGAGATGATGATAATGACTTCTGGGTAGATGCTTCTGCTGTTGAACCTTCTGGGTAGGCACTCCTGTTGTTAAGCCCTTTGTGTTGTCGCTTCTGCTGTTGAACCTTCTATGAAGTCACTTCTGTTGTTAAACCTTGTGCGTAGATACTTCTGTTGTTGAACCTTCTGCGTAGGTGCTTCTGTTGTCAAACCTTTTATGTAGGTGCTTTTATTGTTAAACGTTCTGTGTAGGCACTTTTGTTGTTGAACCTTCTGTGAAGTTGTGTGAAGCACCAAATGCTCTTGATGTATTTATGACCAAATTGTGCATTCTCCTGGTGAACTGTAGACAACTAAAGGAATTTTGTCTCATCTCACTGGCCTCTATAATAGCTGCACCCATCTCCATGTATTCTATTTGACCTCCATTCCCACTTCCTTTATCCTCTTTTTACTTATTCTTCACAGTACATCAGTAGGATTATTCTCCCAGTGTTGAATACCCCACCCACCCTACCCAGCACTAGGCCGTATGGTTCAAATACTATAGAAAAAATAAAATTTGTAAATCAAAACGTCCATCTATAATTCATCATTTTAAGTAATAATGTGAGGGTGAATTGTGTGTTGCCTTTCTCTGGTATCAAGTCTGACAAGCCAAAAGTACATAGAGAAGTAGATAAATAGATAGTGTACATTTTTGCTGAAATGTAATGCTATTTTCATTTGCGCTTGTTCTAGAATTCTCATTCAAGGATTGCCAGGATACAAAGATCAATTTACCAAATTGAAACTTCCAATAGTTTTCTTTCATAAAAACCTTGACTTTTTTTCCAGTTCAATAATAGGGTCTGTTAAAATCATTAAATACTCCTTACATAAAATCTGCAAAGTAATTTCATGCCTGTAAAAATTAACAAAATGTACTTATATAGTACTTTTTTCACGTAAGTTCTTCCATTTTCGCGATACTTCTTAAGTTCTAGACGAATAATAAGTATTTAATGGTTTATATGTAACTTATTTATTCACAAAGTAATCACAACATAAATAATAGCAAAATCTAATCTCGTCACTGCAGGAAAATGATGTCTTCAAAAATAAACCAAAACTTATAATCACTACCTCTGTGTTAACCAACACCATCACCGTTACGATGGAAACCAAGTTTTACGTCAAGGAATGAAAATTTGTCCAAGCTTCGCAGAAACAACACACACATTATATACACACACACACACACACACACATATATATATATATATATATATATATATATATATATATATATATATATATATATATATATATATATATATATATATATTGTCATCAGCCGTTAGTCCACTGCAAAACAAAGGCCTGAGACATGTCCTTCAACATGCGCCTGTTCATGGTTTTTGTCTCTTAGTGTTCTTTCCATCACTATTTTTCCATAGCTCCCCGAGTTGTAACTCATCATCAATATCTCTTCCGATGCCTATTTACGCAAAGGGCCTTGGTTAGATTTCGCCAATCGTCTTGGAACCGCTAGTGGGGCTATGAGTTGTAACTAACCAAAACTAACACTAACACCAAAATAAAACTGCAACAGTCGGTTAAAAAGTTACCAGGTTTACTTTTGTTCAACATGCATCCACACACGTTTCGGTTTCTGGTGTGTCATTACTTCCTATATGACAGTCGATAAAGATCGTAGTTACCACTTTCGTTTTCGTGCGTGACACGTTTCGGCCACGCGTTTCTGGTTTCTCGTTACACCTGCGTTACAAATATCCAAACGCCACCAAAACATCTCCACCTCGGATAAAAGAAAATGACGGCTATTCTCGTGTTATGGTGTCTTCTTCTGTATGTAATCATCACTATTTCAAACTATGTTTACTAATAGGGTGCCTGAAAGTTTCTTATATGCTTTTTTTTTGGGCTCAAGCCATGTCGTCCTGATGGAAGTTCCTATAGGGTAGCTTCCTAGGGTATATTACAACTACGGCGATATTCCCAGAGAATTTACCTTAAGGTACCAGAATTCTAACTTCTGGAGCGAGTATCCCTCGTGAAAGGGATATCGCGACATATCAGAGGACGTATTCTTGACACGCCACATGGCAGTCTGCATCCTGGACAGAGATTTCGTCTCGTAGGAGGCGATTGGCAAGAAACGAATTCGGGAAAGAAAAAGGGGAGCCGCTCCCAAAGCTTCCCTATCCTCCGATTCGTATGCGTGCCTGGCGCCAATCCTGGCGCCATCTGTATTCCTTTTTGCGTAGCTTAACAACTCGGTGTTTTTTCCTGTGTTTCTCGCAAATCTTGGATTTATTCTACTTTTCATGGCTTCTCCGTCTTCGTCGGCCTCTGATAAGTTGAGTATAATGTCTTTTATATATAAATGTAGGCTCTTGGTAAATTTTTGAGTGATTAATAGGATTAATCTTTGATACAAGAGCCGTAGCCTACCGGAGGCATCCTGGACGCTGTCGCTCGCTAGGTATAAGTTTAGTTAGTTAGAGCGACATTCCTGGTTGTTTTGCTTTAATAAATTTTAGCTATTTAGCATTACATAGGATTTCCTTCGTGCTTAGTATTATTTTGGCAAAGTATTCGCCATTCTGGCCTACGCTAGGCCATGTAGCCTAGTCGTTTGGTCCTAGTACTTCATGCATGATTTTGTTTTTTCCGAGTGTAATAAAAATTTTATTGAAGCTTTAGGCTATGTTTTATACATTTAAGACTGTGTGGAATATTTCCAAGATAGTATACGAGTGAGTTTCGGTGATTTAGGTAATCGATTCTCTTGGTGCCTAGGGTAAGTTGCTTATGGAGCCTTAGTATACTTTATCATACTCCCCGGTTGCTTTCTTTTCTTCGGAGAAGGTATGCAATCCCTTTCCCTCTGTTTAAGCCTTGGGCTTATCCCTAAGTGGTTTTTTCCGAATTTATTTTCGATAAAACTATACTGGGGTGTTACTGTACCTTCCTGTTCCAGTAGTATGGTTCAAAGAGGGACAGAACAACAGAGTTTTTTAGTCTGAGTCTGTCTTTGTCTGGCTTGGGGTAGAGTCTCCCTCGCTGGCCTGACACAGACAAAGGGGGCTTAGCCTCCTTAGGTCACTACCGAAGGTTTCTGTGGATATGATTCCTTCTTTTGTGATCAACCACACTAGTCCTTGTTACTGTTCTCGGGGGAGGATAAGTTTCTTTCCCTGGGAGTAGCAACACCTTCCTTGCTTTGGTGCTCTGGGAGCTGGCAAGTATTGCTGGCCTTCCCCCTTAGATCTCCCTTAGGCTAAGATAAGTTTCTTGGCTGCGGGTGATCAGTCACTAAAGCAAGGTTGGTAGGACCCTCTTGTCCCTTCCCCCTCTATCTCTGTAATGGCCTAGCCATTACAGTACTGTACGTCGTTCTACATCTGGACCTAGTATAGGTTAGGATGTGGAATTGACTCAGCCCCTTGCCGGCTGGCAGAGCTGCCGGCCGGCAAGGGTCTTATATTTTGAGTGCTGCCCGGACCTCCCTTGGTCCCTCATCCATGCCTGCCTGTAGAGCCAGACGGCATTGGTCAGGAAGCCTGAATTAGATTCTCCCCTTCCTTATATGCACTCTTTCGGATTGCCGGGCTTGGAGGTAGTGTACACTCTTATCCCGGCATCCATTCTATTTTTCTTCTAGTGCTGTACCCGACCCGGCTGCCGGCCTATGAGGCCGGCAGCCGGGCAGGTGTAGTCCTCTGGTTCTTTTGCTGCCGGCTGGCATCGGTCTTGTACCTTTGCCGGCCGGCTTATGTCAGCCCTTGTCTGCCGGTCACCAAGAGTGTGGCCGGCAGCTGGGTACTACCTTGTGTAGTTGCCGGCCGGCAGCCATTGCCGGCCGACATTGGCTGTTGCCGGCCGGCAGTTGCTGCCGGCCGGCACATGCATTTGAACCAGAGTTCTGCCGCCTTATAGCTGTTAAGTAGTATACTTTAAAGCTAGTTATGGTGTGTGCCGGCCGGCACGTATCCCCCTATACTGTACTAGTATTCTTCAGTATAACATATACAGTAAGAAGAAAACTATGGTAAGGGTTTTGGTACAGCACTGTGTGTTCTAACACTTTTGTGTTTTCTTGCACATCCCTTTGCTGTTGCCCTACAGATAGGAAAGTGAGTTCTTTCCTGTCTTTTATCCAGGATCTTAAAATCATTGCTTAGGTGTGAGCTTCACCTGTTTCCTCTGGAAACCTTGCATTGGTTACTCTAGAAGAGATTAACCATTTGATTTTATTATCTGGAAGGCTGCAACAATGGGTTGTGAGGGAAACACAAGTGTGTGTCTTTCCTTTCATATGAATTGTTATGCTATACTATGCATATACAGTGATACATAGTTCACTTGATACTCATGGAAATTTCTTCTCTTTACAGAAGGACACTCCGAAGTGCGGAAGTGCTTTCTGCAACGTCCGCAGCAAGAACCTCTGCGGACATGAGTTTTGTAGGAGACACGCAGCATGCGCTGTCTCCAAGGATGATCTCCGGTATTGGGACCCTCAGGTATGTACTGTGTGCTCTAACCTGATTACTGAGACCTTTGATTCCCCTAGGACGGAGGAATCAAGGGATATAGCTAGGAAGAAGCTTCGTACCTGGGTAAGGGGCTTCCAAAAGAACACTTCTGGCCTTTATCTTCCAAGTGAGAAGATGAGGGCGTATCTTTTCCCTAAGGCATCAGCTGATGCAGTGATTCCCCAGCCTCAAGAGGAGATCCCCCAAGTTCAGATCCAGGTGGATGCTGAAGTCGCGGTCGCGATGCAAGACATCCAGTTAGATGATAGGATGTCTGACGTGGACGAGTGTCTGGAGGAAGACCTCCTGGCAGAAGCCCAGGATGAAGTTCAAGCCCCAGACGTTGTAGAGGTAGACGTCGACGAGGTGTCGGCTTCTCCGGTTCAGATTCCGGAGCCTATTCCCTCAACATCGGCCGGTCTCCCAGTAGAGCTGGGACAGGCCCTCTCTTCTATTGTTGGAATGATCCAACAAATGCAGAAGGAGAATCAGGAGAAGGCGGCTGCAATGGAACTGCGAATGCAGTGCCTTGCAGAATCACATGGGCCCCAGAAAAAGCTCAATGTGAAAGACCTTCCCTTGTGCTCAGATGCTAACCCATAGAGGTATGCTGAGCACATGCCGATGACGACTGGAAAGATCGTCATCTCAGATAAGCTGGGCTCAGTTCCCCTGGAGGAGGTGGAATTCTGGCCCAGCAAGGCATCATATCCGGACTGTTATGTCCGGCTGAGGAAGGAACCAGCTTCAAAGGAGGAGACAGAGCCGAAGGAGGTCATAGTGATGGACCAGGCTAAGGCTCAAGCCCTACTTTCATCCTCGATGAAAGAGAGGGGCTTCTCTAACTCAAAGGTAGCCGCATTGAACAGGAAGCTCCCTTCCTTTGTGTCCTCGCCTACTAGAGCCTTCCCCTTTTTACAGAAAGGGTTTCTGGCTGTACTAAAAGCAGTCGAGGCCGGCAAGCCTTGCCCCTCCCTAGGGGAGTGTAAACCCTTGTCGCTGGCCCTGCCTATGGACCACAAAGACTGGAAGGACGTCCATCTTACGTTCTCAGTTGGAAAGTTGGAGGCTGATATTGCCGGACATCAGTTCGGCGAGGACCTCCCTAAGCTGTCTGACTTTCTTTTGCGAAGAGGGTTCGATACAATAGAAAGACTGACTGCCTCAATGTCTCTTCAGACTACTCTCGAGACGATGGCAAGTGACCCCAAGGTCCATGAAATGTTCATGGTAGTGGCCAAGACTCATCTGGCCACAGTGACGAAGGACCTTTATGGCTTCGTCAAGGCAAGGAGAGCTTGTAGGGAGTTCGTGTTTACCTCGGCTACGGTGAGGCACGAGCCAAGGAAACTAATCTCCTCCAACATTTGGGGAAAAGACCTTTTCCCTACCGACTTGGTCAAAGAAGTTGTTGATAAGGTCGCCTTGGAGAATAGAAACCTTCTCCAGAAGTGGGGCCTGGCTATCAAAAGAAAGTCTTCCCCGGATGAGGGTCCTCAACAAAAGAGGAAGACTATGAGGACTAGGCTACCGTCTCGGCCAGCCAAGCCTGTTAAACAGCAACAGCAACTGCAATTGCCATTGCCCCCAGTGCCCCAGATCGTGGCACAAACCCCGACCACTTTTCATTGGGTACCCCATGCCGTGTCGACACAGTCCACGGCATTCACCCCAGCGTTCGAAGGGCAGTCTACTTCCTTTCGAGCAAAGCCTAGAGGAGCAGCCAGAGGCTCGTCTAGACGCCCCTCAAGGGGAAGGGGATTCAGGGGTGGTCGTGGTCAGGAAGGCAAGACCTCAGGACGGTAGTCCAAGTGAGGTGATACCGGTAGGAGGGAGACTTCTGAAATTTCGGGATCGGTGGACCTTCGATCCCTGGGCCCACAGCCTACTCAAGAATGGACTGGGCTGGAGCTGGTACAGCACTCCACCCCCGTGCCTTCGGTTTTTCCAACACTCCACCCCCGTTATGGAGGAGTACGTTCAAGAACTGTAGGAAAAAAGGTGATCCGAAGGGTGAAGCCCATCAATTTCTAAGGGAGGCTGTTTTGTGTTCCCAAGAAAGACTCGGAAAAGCTCAGAGTCATTCTGGACTTGTCGCCACTCAACAAGTTCATAGTGAATTGCAAATTCAAAATGCTAACACTGCAACACATAAGGACCTTACTGCCCAAGAGGGCATATTCCGTCTCTATAGACTTGTCAGACGCCTATTGGCACATTCCAATTAGCCATCGACTCTCCCCCTACCTAGGGTTCAGGCTACAACGAAGACTATACGCCTTCGGAGCCATGCCATTCGGGCTAAACATAGCCCCAAGGATTTTTACGAAGCTTGCGAGCGTAGCTCTCAAACAATTACGCCTAAAGGGAATTCAGGTAGTAGCCTACCTGGACGACTGGTTGGTGTGGGCAGCATCCGAGACAGAATGCTTGCAAGCTTCCAGTCAAGTGATCCAGTTCCTAGAGTACCTAGGCTTCAAGATCAACAGAAAAAAGTCTCGACTTTCTCCATCTCAAAAGTTCCAGTGGCTGGGAATCCACTGGGACCTTTTGTCACACCGTTTCTCCATCCCGGCGAAGAAAAGGAAGGAGATAGCGGGTTCTGTCAAGAGACTTCTAGATTCCGAAAGGATATCAAGACGCGAGCAGGAGAGGGTACTGCGCTCTCTCCAGTTTGCTTCGGTGACAGACCCAGTGCTAAGAGCACAGCTAAAGGATGCAATCGGAGTTTGGAGAAGTTATGCATCAAACGCGCGAAGAGATCTGAGAAGACCAGCCACTTCGGCTAAGTACTCTTCTCAGGCCTTGGTCCCAAGCCAGACATCTAAAGAAGTCGGTTCTTCTTCAGCCACCTCCCCCGTCGGTGACGATTCACTCAGACGCCTCGAAGGAGGGATGGGGAGGTCACTCTCATCGGAAAAAAGTCCAGGGGACTTGGTCCAAGCTATTCAAGACCTTTCACATAAAACTTTCTAGAAGCTATGGCAGTGCTCCTTACCTTAAAGAAAGTCTCCCCGCGTCACTCGATCCACATAGGTTGGTGATGGACAGCGAGGTAGTTGTGAGATACTTGAATCGACAAGGATCGAGGTCACCACCTCTCAACCAGGTGATGTTGGCCATCTTCCGATTGGCGGAAAAGAAGAAGTGGTACCTGTCGGCAGTTCACCTTCAAGGAGTCCGCAATGTGACAGCGGACGCTCTATCCAGGTTCACACCGATAGAGTCGGAATGGTCCTTAGACGCAGGATCATTCTCCTTCATTCTGAATCAAGTCCCAGAACTGCAGATAGACCTCTTTGCGACGAAAGACAACAAGAAGTTGCCCCTGTACGTGCCCCGTACGAGTACCCTTAGCGGAAGCAGTGGACGCAATGTCCCTCGACTGGAACAGATGGTCCAAGATTTATCTGTTCCCTCCTCACAACCTTCTGTTGAGGGTCCTCAACAAACTGAGATCCTTCAGGGGTAGCGGCAATAGTGGCCCACAAGTGGCCGAACAGCGTGTGGTTCCCCCTGGCATTGGAACTGTAGCTGAAGTTTGTACCGCTACCAGATCCAGTTCTGACCCAGCGAGTCCAGAAGTCAACTGTCTGCGCTTCATTACAGAAAACCCGGACCCTGCAGCTCATGATTTTCTCTCCCTAGCGGTGAGAAAGCGTTTCGGGATTTCGAAAGCCAGCATAGACTTCCTTGAGGAATATAAGTGCAAATCTACTAGAAGGCAATATGAGTCATCTTGGAGAAAATGGGTGGCCTTTTGTCAAGGCGAAGAATCCGCAGGAGATCTTGACAGACTTCTGCTTATCTTTCTTCTCCACCTCCATGGTCAAGGATTGGCAGCTAACACGATTTCAGCGTGTAAGTCTGCTTTGACAAGACCCATTCTATATGCCTTCCAGGTCGACCTAGGTAACGAGATCTTTAATAAAGTCCCGAAAGCCTACGCTAAGCTCAGACCTTCAGCACCTCCAAAGCCCATTTCATGGTCTTTAGACAAGTTCTTCATTTCGCTTCTCTGTTGAGCAATGAAGAGTGTGCGTTAAAGGATTTGACACAAAAAGTTATTTTCCTATTTGTACTCGCGTCCGGGGCCAGGGTTAGTGAGATTGTAGCCCTCTCGAGAGAGGCAGGTTGTGTTACGTTTCTCGCCAAGAATGAGTTACCCACCAACAGGTGGGGTCCCTGGAGAATCTGCCCTCTGAAAGAAGATGCATCTCTATGTCCAGTAGAATGCCTAAAGGTCTATCTTCATAGAACTTCAGACTTCAAGGGTGATCAACTATTCAGGGGAGAAACATCAGGCTCAAATTTATCTCTGAATCAACTCAGAGCGAAAATCACATATTTTATTCGCAGAGCGGATCCTGACAGTACACCAGCAGGTCACGATCCGAGGAAAGTTGCCTCATCCTTAAATTTCTTTAATTGTATGGATTTTGAACATCTTCGTTCATACACTGTCTGGAAGTCTTCCAGAGTGTTCTTTCGCCACTATGCGAAGCAAGTAGAGGAACTAAAGAGATCTGTGGTAGCAGTGGGTCGCGATGTTAACCCTACTGTTTAACTCTGCGAGGAACAGTGGTCTTAATTGGGACGATTAATTCCAGGGTGAGTGTGTAGTTACATACTGTACTACAAACTAAGTGAGGGCACTGTGTGCCCATGTAGACTGTTCCATTTCCGAAGGTGAACTTAGCATAAGTGCAGACATGTGTGCCGAGCGTTTCTAACGCTAATGTCATTGATTTGTAATACAGACTTTTATGACTTTGATACCTCGGTATCTTAAGAGTGGCATTTAATGTTTTTTCTTTCAGACAAACAAGTTCTGTTTACTATCATACTTATGCTTAAAGCTTTGGGTTATCCTCTTCTTATGTATATATATATATATAATTGTGGTTAACCTGACTATTTATTGCCTGTCAATAAACTGGTTCTTGAGAACCTTGCGTCTCCTTCACCTGTGTCAATTTATTGGTATAATTGAGCATTCATCCTATGTACCTTATCTGGGATAATTCTAATAGAATTGTTCCTTTATGCAAGCTATGTTGCATTGGTTTTCCTCCTATGCGGATATAAAACCTTTGCCCAATACAAGTATTGTGCGGAGAATTGGTCGATATTTCATATTGACGCAGTGATTCTTTACAAACTATGCTTTACTTAATATAGGGCGAGACCACTATATTAGCTTGCCTGGTATTCATACATAGGTATATGTACTCTTCGAGACTTTTTCCAGAGTCTAGTAGGACTCTTCCCTGTAGGGGGCAGGAAGCTCTAACATAGTTTATAGTTAGTTGAAAAGATGTATAACGGTAACATCTTAGGTCTCTAGGTCTAGTCGACCGGGGAAAAATTACCTCCGGGGAGTACGGCACGTTCTGAGAATCCACAGATACAGTAATGCTCTGGTACACTTCCATCAGGACGACATGGCTTGAGCCCAAAAAACTGATTTTGAGCGAAGCGAAAAATCTATTTTTGGGTGAGATGGCCATGTCGTCCTGATGGACCCGCCCTTGCCTTTCTAAGAAAGGGCCGTAGGACCCCTCCCTACATACAGTATCTGTAGCACCTCGTGTACGCTACAAGGAATACAGATGGCGCCAGGATTGGCGCCAGGCACGCATACGAATCGGAGGATAGGGAAGCCTTGGGAGCGGCTCCCCTTTTTCTTCCCCGAATTCGTTTCTTGCCAATCGCCTCCTACGAGACGAAATCTCTGTCCAGGATGCAGATTGCCATGTGGCGTGTCAAGAATACGTCCTCTGATATGTCGCGATATCCCTTTCACGAGGGATACTCGCTCCAGGAGTTAGAATTCTGGTACCTTGAGGTAAATTCTCTGGGAATATCGCCGTAGTTGTAATATACCCTAGGAAGCTACCCTATAGGAACTTCCATCAGGACGACATGGCCATCTCACCCAAAAATAGATTTTTCGCTTCGCTCAAAATCCGTTTTCTTCTCAAAACGCAAAATAAACCATTGACTACTTAAATCACCTTATCGATTATCTTATTCCTGTTAAGCTTAAATAGGTACAATCTTACTTGCTCAAAAAGATCAACAAATCATTTATTAAATGACAGATACATAAATATCTATACCATCTTCATTAACACGAAATTTCAATCTTGCAATCCTAGTTAGTTTTATCTTAAGATATAAAAAAAAATACAAAGGCATCTTAGTTTTTTCCTTCTACCACATCGTACAAAGAACACAGAGTGAAGCAAAAAAGGCGAAACTTTTCAAAATGGAAAAGCTGTAGGCGAACTCTGCCGTTTTTTACAGACCTCGAGCGCCTCAAAAACGCTAAACTGTCTTTTGGTAGCATCATTAAATTGTGATTAAGTAAAATACCCCCGGAAATTCTGCTTACCTAAAGGGTTTTCATTTGAATGTGTGTTTGAGTCGGTATCCATTTTGGAAAATTACTTTTACATGCGAGTAAATCTCAAATTTTTCATTGGAATTGCACATATATTTCCCAATGAATATAAAATCTGTTAAAAACGGTATATTTACACATATTACACACACACACACACACATACACACACACACACACACACATATATATATATATATATATATATATATATATATATACATATATATGAATATATATAATTATATATATGTATGCGTGTATGTGTGTAGGTAGATAGGTAGATACTTATATATGTTACAGGCAAACTGTGTAACCAGGCATTTCGAGAAATGACTAAAATTTCCAGGCATTGCGCGAAATGACTGGTTTTATAGCCAAGGGATTTCACGAAATGCCTGGTTTATAAGAGTTTTAGTTCAACAGTGTATATTTGGTGGTATATTGTATATGCTTAGGGTATTTTTAGTAGTAATGGTTTTCTTCGTAATGCCAGGGACAGGATTTCAGGTTAAATAGTATATATTTAAATAGTGTATATTTGTAGGTATATTGTATATGCTTAGGGTATTTTAGAGGCAACAATTCTGTAACAACATATTTCTTAAAACCATTTAGTGCTTCTTCTTTCATTAAGTATATAATTAGACAAGACAACACATGGAATTATCCAATTTGATATACACAAGTTAAAAATGTAGTGAAATAATGTAATGATCAATTTCTAGGCCACACTTGTAATACAAAACTGTATTACAAAATTAAGTTAAGCAATACTTCCAGGGCATGGTTACTTGACTAAAACATTATAGAGTACAATACTGATACATGCACATTTGATCTACTTCACATTTTAGACAAGTAATTGTATTGCAATGCTTCCAAGGATTGTTTCCTTAACTAAACCATTATAGAGCACAATACTGATACACAAGGTACTTTTTCACAATTCCACAATATGCTCCCTATTTATTGCAACAGGAAAGGCTGCTCTGCCAACGGCTGTTACACTTTAGCTTAGTCTTATAACATTGACACCTGTAGCTACCACATTTTTTAACCTGAACTTGCACAACTGCAATGTAGGTGTCCTTGGCCGCTAGGAGGGACTTTCTTCAATGCCTCGCGAAGAGATACTTGCTGTTCTTGGTTGATTTCATCAACAAACTACAATCGTTTGGGGCACAAGTTGAATTCAATCCTAGTGAGGTTAATCTTTCGTAGCCCATCCCTTAACCCTATAGTGTAAAAGTAATTTTCATTTCTGTCCATGATGATTCCTCAAAGATTTCTTGGATCCCCCTTCCCTTGTCAACAAATGGAACCGCCACTAGAGAAGACTTTCTTTAGTGCCTCATGAAGAGAAACTTGTTGCTCATGGTTGATTTCATCAACAAACTACAATCGTTTGGAACTCAAGTTGAATTCAATCCTAGTGAGTTTTAGTGTTGAGTATCCCAGCCTTTACCCCTATAGTGTATAAGTCATTTTTATTTCTGTCCATGATGATTCCTACAAGAGGTCTTGGATGCACCCTTCCCCTGTAAAACAAATGGAGCTGGCACAGTGACATTGTCCCCTATTTCCCTTGCCTTTGAGTCGATCCATCTACATCTGACCATACGTTCTCCTTGGCACACTTGAGCTTCTCTGACCATCTTGCAGTTCTTGAAAATTTCTTGTTGTTTTAATGCAATATGAGGTGCTGGATTGAATGATGTAGGGCATGTGTGAAATTGGGCTGGCAGGGATGAAGCAAGTATAAGAGTTGCCGGGTCTGACACTGGAGGGTCCCAGATGGTGACTGGCTCATCAAGGACCTAGGATGGCTGGGTGGAGATGATGACTGGTTCATCAAGGACCTGGGTTGGCTGGGTGGAGATGATGACTGGCTCAAAGGCCTGAAGTGGCTCATAATTTGGATCAGTAGGAGGCTGGGCTCCTCATGCTGCAAGAAGATCATCTTCTGTCTCTAAGCTGTCAATGACCACCTGAGGCAAGCTAATGGAAGTGAGTCATACCTTTGGATCCTCTCCAAGCAAAGAACCAATGGGGTACCTGGGATTCTTGAATGGTATGATGAGTTCTTCTGTGTTAACACCCATATATTCTTAACAAACACAACACAAAGTGCTGTTTGCAAACAAATACCAGAATTAACTGTGTGGGATGCTGCCATGTATATCCATGCAATAAATGGAATGAGAGGTGATAAATGAAACTTGTAGGTTCTTCAAAATCTTGTATATTGAAGATATAAGGACATTAATGTGAAAGCAGGGAACCATGATTATTTTTTTCCCAAATTTACTATAGATCCGATTTCCCTTGAACACATCAAAACTCTTGGAATGATGAAATCGTATTCAATAATAGGAAATGTAAGTGCTCTATATTTTCAAAAGATGTATAAATAATAGATACGTTTTGAAATTTCCTACTTTATTTTGAAAGTATATAGTAAGCCTACTGGCAAAAAAAAGGCTGTTGAATGACAAAAGTACAATAATCCTTGGATAAAACAACAACAAAAATAACAAAAATATCCATTGGAAATTGAAACAATAAGAATTAACATGTGTGTGAAGAAAAGCATTAATCATTAATAGCTAAAAAACGTTAACAAAACAAATTAACATTAATATTCCTCCTATTTGTCCTCATCTGCTAAAACCAGCAAATCGCTGTTACAATCCTCATATTCAATTACATCCTTAGCCATATAATGTTTTACCATATCAATAGGTGGCTCATAAGTTATACATGTTTCATTTTGAAGCTTTAGGCCATACCTTATTTGCAATATTGCCTCTACGTTCCGTACAACTAGGCGGTTCCTCAACTTATTGTGTACTACGTTCATCTGAGAAAATATCCTCTCGACCGAGGCAAGAGAGAATCTCAGTGAAAGAAGTGCTAAGGCTAAGGATCAAATATTGGGAAATTTTTTCTGGCCTATTGAATTTCTCTTTTCATTAACTTCTGCCCAGAATGAAACAAAATCTTTCATACAATCCTGAGGCCATTCTTCTAAGCATAAACCCTGCCATTCATTCTCAAGTTGATCCATGTCATTATACTTTGCATATAATGAGGATATGCTATCTTTGCACTGAGAGGTAGCAATTTTTAGGGTGCAGTTTTCCCAACATTAATAAGTACTCGATATTTTCACGAAGTCTCATTTGTATTTCCTTAATCAACTATCACAAAAGTTATGCATTGTTATTTTACAAGCGTAATTTGAGTTTCTTTAAGAGGACATTTTTATGCAGCTGTTCTAAACTCATATCTAAAACTAATAGTAGACACCGGCATCACATAATCTAAAAACTTTAGCCCAGGAGGTTGTTCAACTGGACACTTTACAAGAAAAGTAGGCTCTACAACTATTTGCATTATATTTCTATACATGTTCAATAAATCTTTCAATAAATCTTCGAGTTGATTTCGTGACATCAGCCCTTTTAGCTTGGAACAGCTTATTTACCCCGACTACTCCCTACAACA
>NC_090727.1:139919258-139931758 GCF_036898095.1 Palaemon carinicauda | reverse complement strand
TATATATATATATATGTGTGTGTATATATATATATATATATATATATATATATATATATACCGTATTTCCCGTGTCATAAGACGCTATAAGTGGTAAGACGCACTTTTAAATTAGCAAGGCAATTTTAGAATAAAAAAAAATTTGAGGATTTTAAAAACTTAGCAGAAATCCCTGGTTAGCGACTCTAGAGTGATTATTGTCTGGTACAGTAATTTTTCTTATTTTGGGTGTATTATGAAATGTTCAAGTTAAAATTATTTAGCTATATGCCGATTATCCCAATTTTAATACATATTCATATAAGAAACCACTAAACCTGTCGTAGTTTCCACCACAACTACACGTATAGTCATAGTGTTTGGAGTTTCAAGTGTTGTTTACTTGAAAGCAGTGTCGCCAAAGATTCTTCATAACATTTTAGTAAAGAGGTAAAATCTAGTAATATTTCCAAAATTCCTAATATAGGCTAAATATTTTCACATAAAATGTAATTATTGATCAAATAAATCTAGAAATTCTTTTGAGGTGGAATACTTTTGCTACTGTTTCTGTGATTCTAAGTCTAATTACATTTCCGCTAACTTGGTAATACTGCACTCAGCTAACAGAAGTTTTTTCCAAGGTGTATTCAGGAACTGTCTGTTTGTATTATTTCGGAACTCAGGCAATTAAGTCATTATCAATAAATTTCTTTAATACAAAATACCAACAAAATATGAGAAAAAAGATATATACTGCATAAACAACTAATATGTCATAGTGTCGTCTGCTACAAGACCACTAGTTGGCATGTCTGCTTATAGAAGGGGATTGGCGACTCTTCAGCTGATTACCAAAACAAACAAATAATTTGCTACTGTACTTCATTAAATGAAGTGCAATATGAAAATGAATTTATTAAATATGAATGATAATAGTAGGTTTATATTCTATCTCGTAAATCTGGGTGCTTGTATGTCAATAATTTGGTGTTTGAGGGATGCCAAACTCCCCTATATAACTTTTTCTTGAGTGTTAAGACGTAGGGTGATTTTGAGGGGAATTTTTCGTGAAAAAGGGTGCGTCTTATGACACGGGAAATACGGTAATCATCCTCATACTCATCATCATCATCATCATTATCATCATCATGGGCCATTACTAGCCACTGCAGAACACAGGCCTCAGAAATGTCTTTCCACTTGCGTCTGTTTATGGTCTTACTGTGCCAGTACACGCCCGCAAACTTTCTTACTTCGTCAATCCATCGTCTTCTCTTCCTTCCCCTGCATCATTTACAACCTCTAGGGACCCATTTTGTTATTCTCAATGTCCATCTATTGTCTGTCTTTCTCATTATATATCCTGCCCATGTCCATTTCTTTTTTCTTACATGTTGTTAGAATATCCTCTACTTTAGTTTGTTCTGTATCTATGTTGCTCTTTTTCTTTCTCAGTGTTATTCCCATCATTATTATTTCCATAGCTCTTTGAGTTGTAACTAACTTATGTTCCAAGGCTTTAGTAAGGCTCCAAGTTTCTGATGCATAAATTAATACTGGTAGGACCATTTCATTAAATACTTTCATTTAAGAAAAAAAAAATGCATTTTACGTTTCATAATCTCATCTTGTTTAACTAATGTTCTCCATCCCATGCTTATCTATCTTTCAATTTCGGTCTCGTGTCCTGGAGAAACACTCACTGTCTGTCATAAGGACGTTCATTCATTAACAATCTCTAGATGCTCGTTAATAACACTTATTTGTTGTCCCTCTACATTTTCATTGAAAATTATCCTAGTTTTACTCATATTCATTTCTACTCCTACCTTTCTGATTTCTGTATTCAAATCTTCTATCATCTTTAGCCATTCTTCCCACGATTCAATAAATACAACCATGTTAATCTACATTTTCCAAATCTAAATTCTTAAAAACTTTGGGCATGGCATGAATAATTTAGGAGAGATTGGGGTCTCCCTGACTAACTCCCTTCTTAATCGGAATTTTCTCACTATCATTATGTAGTCTTTTATATATATATATATATATATATATATATATATATATATATATATATATATATATATATGTGTATATATATATATATATATATATATATATATATATATATATGTATGTGTGTGTATATTACATCAGGCTCGCGTAAACATATGCATAAACCTTCAGATGAAGGATTATACCAAAACATTTTAAAGGGAACATCAAAAGAGCATTTAATTTTTTAGAACATCTGTAGTCCCTTGGAAAAACCTAAGAGCTGAGTAATCCCATTTGAGATTATTTTTTTCTCTTATCTGTGGCTGCCTTAAAAAAGCAACATACGTTACTTTTCAATTATTTCAACCATATTCATGTTAAGTTTCTTTTTCTTTTTCTATAAATGGTGATCTTACTTTTTAATTTAAATATTACAAGAACAATTATTTTGAAGTACCATTTTCATATTTTATTTATCTAGTCGAAAGAAGGATATCTAACTGCACTTTTAAAAAGAGTAATGGGGATCTCTCTTTCTAGATAACTTTTCTACATTCTAGAACAAACCATATCATAAGATTATAAAATTTATAATAAAAATGAAGAGAAAAAATGTGAACTAAAGGTTGTGGTGGCCTATTGGAGAAAGGGGTGCAAGCCCGCTCAAGCTCGATAGTTTCTTGTGGTATCTGCAACTTCACCATCCTTGTGAGATAAGGATGGGGGGTTTGGGGGAGCCTACAGGTCTACCTTCTGAGTCATCAGCAGTCACTGCCTAGCCCTCCTTGGTCCTAGCTTGTGTGGAGAGGGGGCTTGAGCGCTGATCATATGTATAAATGGTCAATCTCTAGGGCATTGTCCTGCTAGACAGAGCACTGTCACTGTCCCTTGTCTCAGCCATTCATGAGCAGTCTTTAAACCTTTAAGAGTATAAGAGCTTTATAAATAACGAAAACTTGCGAGGATCAATTGAAAACAATAATTCTAGCATAGAGATTTCCTTATACACCACCTGAAGACCATGATAGCAAAAACCAGCAGTGGTTACCCATCGCAATGTACAGTATTCATAAAAATTTGTTATAATGTTTGGATCAACGTCTAAACTTTTACTTTTAGCGATTGAAATACTGGAGAAACGCAAACGCTTTAATAACATAATAATTGGATGTAAACATAATGCCAAAATGTTAGAACAATAATTAATAGTCGTCATTATTTTATATTCTATTGGAATCAAAACGGAAGTCAAGCGGGCGATGCTACGCTAAGTTTGCTGTAAAGACAATAAAAATTACCAGAAATCGCAGTCAAATTACCCAGTCGTTGCTGATATAGCTGGGATGCAGAAATACGAAACGGACGAAGTGGTTTTGTCGTGCACAAGTACTATTGAACTCCAAAACCAAGGATATGGATATATATATATATATATATATATATATATATATATATATATACATACATATATATATATATATATATATATATATATATTGGTATATATATATTTATATATATGTATATATATATATATATAATTTCTTTTCCTGACACACTATGGGGAGAGGGAGTAGTCATACCCTTGTGAGAGTGGGTAACCAGCGAGGTACACTCGGAACCACACTCTCCTACAAACTGCCGAGCTGGCAGGTTGAAATTAGGAAAGGAGGAAGGGTTGAATCTGTGCGCATGCGTGAGAGTACATATCTATCTAAATATTTAGACGATCTTTTTACTTAGGTACACTGGTTACTAATAAACATGTGGTTTTATTTTTCAAATATTTACATGCCTACCCCTCAGGAATATTTATTAATCATTCCGATGTTTTTTCTAATACTTTAATTCTACAGTAAGATTTACTGTTAATCCTTCGTTTGTATTATATACATGTTTGCTCTACTTGAAGGAAGTAGGAACTAGTTTTCCAATATATATCTATAACCGAAACAGACAAATGTACACCTTAAATAGGATTCTAGTATTTCATTTGAGTATAGTCAATAAGAGAATCATGCCCTGGATTTCTATGCCCAAGTTCTTGTACTACGTTCGTAAGATTTTATTAACTTAACAGCAAGACTTTGGAAATTCTCCAAATGCCTTTTGGAGCCTTTGGTTCAGTTGATTGAAGCTGACATTGCATATATAAAAACTAACCCCAACCGTGATTAAGTAGACTTTCCATGGCTTTACCGAGGCTCCTTATTCAGCTTGGATTGATTGGATATTTTCTTTACATATAGTCTTAGGTCTTCAAAAAATTGCCTTCACATACATCTAATGGTATGAAGACTTGGAGAGAACGATATTTTATTTTGTTTTTTTATGTAAACCGTTTTCCAGAATTGTACCTTAATAGTCTAAATCAACTGATGTCTTAATTTTTTTCAAACTTCATGAGTCCTTAAAATCTGTCTAGATTTAGGAAAGTTCCATCTACTTGTGATTTTAGGATCATGCAAATCTGCCTAAAACAGTAGAATAAATGGGAATTTAGACACAGAATTTGTCAACAAGTTTGGGGTTGAAACATGGAACACAATGATGGCCAACTACATATACAGTGATACCAGATCAAGAAAATATTTTTTAATCTGCAACTGTAACACAGTCATATTTTACTGACCTGTCATATTCTCCTTTGTGGGTATTACCACCGCTCACTTTTTTCATATTAACTGTAAACTACTGATTTATTAATAGCTAGACTTTCTCAAACACACGCTCAAAGTCTTCTCTATTAAGAGGAGAGAGTTTTTAGTGACTAGTGGAAATTAGGCATCACTACAGGGTCTCCATTACGTCCTTTTTGGTCCCTAGCTGTAACTAGTGTTTAGCCTTTTACTTTGCTTGTGCCCGCTTCATTTCTTCCACATAGCTGTCAAACTTCCCTTAACATTCCCTTCACAGAAAAACGGAGAGATTTTCAAGATTTACGCATAGGCACTGAAAGGTCTTCTGTCCACAGTGCCAAGCCTTAATGAAAATCCTGTTTGAACAACAGAGTAGTTCACTGGATGACAAAAGGCTTCAAAACCTATCATTTGAGGTTCAAGCCATCTTAAACAACAGGTCTTAGACGGAGGTATCCAGAAATAGTAAGGATAAGTAGTTCTGACTTTTTTGTTTGCCCACTGGTTTCTTTGACACAAATAATCTTTGTGTCTTCAGACGTTCAAGACAGATACGGTATTTTACCGAGTTGATCTTTAAAAAGTGGGTACAAAGAATACTTGTGCTAACTACAAGAGCATAAAAATTGGACAAATCTGAGGAAAAACCTTTATACAGGATATATAGTTTTCATAGTTGACACCATGCTATGTGTTTTTGGGTTCTGGGCAGGGAGATCCAAACTTTTTCAGACATAAAAGGCTTTAACCTTTGTGTAAGAGTAAAAATAATGTCATAAGATATATTGACAAGCTGTGCTTGTTGGTAGAAATGATAAATAATATGAAAATTTCCTACTTTATGTTGAATTCTCCACGGGTAATTGTGAAATGTTTTGAACTATTGATGTATATTGTTTGTTGATAAAATAATTCGGCTTCGCCTTTATGTTTATTGATGTGGAATTGTGCAGAGGGCACAATTGGGAGGTGGTATGTAATGGCAGTTAAATTTCATTTTTTCTATTAATTTTATTTACATTTTACTTTTGTTTTTTAAATATTTGTTATTTCATGACTTGACTATTCTTTTTTTTACGAATGACATCATCATGTATAATATTGCATATTGCATGTATCGTACATAGTTCACTGTGGTTATAACTGATATTTTACAATTTGACATAACTGACGTCACCTTCAGCAGCCCTAAAGAAAAGTTGGGGGAGGATGCTGTTAAAGTGTGCTTAGTATTAGTCAAGATTTTGGCTAGATGCAAACTGGAAGGCAAAATTTTAGACAGCTCTGAAGTATTTAATTTGAGAACCCCTACAATGTTTGTACTTTGTAAAGTCTGCTGAGGTATATAGTACGACGCTTTGTAGACCTTAGTACGATGCACATTAATCGTAAATATGAACGTTGTCATCAATTATTACCTTCGTC
Organism: Palaemon carinicauda; assembly: GCF_036898095.1. Lineage (NCBI taxonomy): Eukaryota > Metazoa > Arthropoda > Malacostraca > Decapoda > Palaemonidae > Palaemon > Palaemon carinicauda. The sequence goes on along the minus strand of NC_090727.1, from coordinate 139,925,711 downwards.
AAGAAGGTTATGCAATCGAGTCGGTTTATTTATTTGTCTGTGGACAGGATTATGTCAAAAGTACTCGACGGATTTGAAGAAATTTTCACCACAGATAGATCTTATGTCATGAACGGCCCATAAAATTTTGGAGATGATCCTTACCCGGATTTGCATTTTTCACTATTTTAAAGATAACGTCAAAACTAATCGACAGATTTTGACAAAAACTTCACCACCGATAGATCTTAGGTCATGAACCACGACATTAAATTTTGGAGATGATGCGAATCTGGATTCTAGTTTATTTATTTATTTCTTTGTTTATGTGTCTGAGGACAGTTTCACGCCAAAACTACTCGACGGATTGATCTTAGGTCATGGACGACCCCATTAAATTTGAGAGATGATCAGGATCCGGATTCTAGATTCGCATTTACATTTTTCTCAATTTTAACGATAGCATTAAAACAAAATGTTGGATTTTAACAAAAATTCCACCTCAGATAGACATTAGGACATTGACGACTCCATTAACCTTTGGCGGGGATCAGAAATCTCTGATTGCTCTTGTTGTTGTTGTTGTTATTATTGATTTTGTTGTTATTATAACCAATGCTGTTCTTATGTCATTAATAGGTACTATGAGCGTTACTTGTCAGCACTAAGTGATGGACGTATTGGTATGATAAAAGATTGTCACTCATGGCAAAATCTTATTTCGCACACAACAAAGATAATTAATAACAATAAGCATTAGATATCAACAAAATATGAAGAAAATCTCAAGGCAACATAGACACTAGAAACGTTCTAAAATTAAAGTTGAGAGTTGCAATTCGGCGCTGCAGACTTTCCAGAAACCAAATTACTTCCTCAATTTTACTTTATGAAACGAAATTTACAGAAAAGAGCAGAAGTTCAACTACGTCTTACTTCGGTATATTGTCGCAATTGTCGCCGAGAGACAAACAGGTAAATGTGCTGCAAATTGGGCAAATTCCAACGACGATTGCATTTCACTGAGAAGAAGAAAGGATCGCACCACCTCTGACGAGACTGAGGGGAGCCCACGACTGAAGAAAGCGAGAATGTTAAAATAAAAAAGGAGGACGAGAAAGAGTAGGAGTGATCGAACCATGAAGGAAGTAATAAACGAAACATTGGTTTACGAAAAACCAAATATTTTCTCCGCCAAAGTTGTATTTCTATCTGTTTATTTATCTCTTTGTTTGTCTGCTAGCAGAATTAAGACAAAACATCTGGTCCGATTTTCACCAAATTTTTACGGATTGGTATCATGCTCCGGAAGAACCCATTAAATTTTGGAGGTGATTCTGATCAAGATCGCCATTTTGGGTGTTGTTATTCAGTATATTCATTTACGGTCAACATATGAAAAAGGGAAAGCTTGGTCCGTTGACTTTATTGAAAATGTTGACAATCTTCATTAGTGGAGATCTTAAATCTCTGGTTGCTCTTTATACTTGTAGAACTTCAAAAGTTGGAATTTGTAGCGAATGTTTTTATGTTGAACAGCCTGACATAAGCCTTTTTATAGGTTATATATGAAATATCTGTTTTGATGCAGATACTGTTTTCAAAATATTTTATTTGAACTGTTCATTATTTCTCATATTTATTCATTTCCTTATTTCCTTTCCTCACTGGGCTATTTTTCCCTGTTGGAACCCTGGATCTTATAGCATCTTGCTTTTCCATCTAGGGGTTGCAGCTTAGCTAATAATAATAATAATAATAATAATAATAATAGTTTGAAAGAAACTGCAACGAAAACCGACGAACGATGCCCGAAGCAGAATAAGTAAAGAATTGCTTTTGAATGTATTGCTTTAAAACAAACTGTTGGTTACCTTCTCGTGAGCAAGTCAGATATAGAAAATGTAAAAATAGAAATATTCGAGCAAAGCCTCATAAAACTCTCAAAGTGAAATAACTAAGGTTAAACGAACATTTTCAAAATCCATGATAGTTTTACCCGTCGAGAATTTATGAAATAATTCCTGAGAAATTGTGCTTTAGAATTTAAAATATATTAAGAATTTAAGTCTATTGCAATATAACTAATGACGTAAAATAATCTCGTTCAATATGTGCTTTTGTATCAAGCTGGCATAGCTAAGGAGCACGAATTATATCAATGTTGATCAGCGTAATTTTGCTGATGTATCAAAGTACAGAATAAGAGAATAGGTTACTTCCAGTAGAGAGAAGCTCCCACTGATTTAGTATATCTAAGTAATTAATAAGGAATTGACTACTATTGTTTTTTTCTATAATAAAGTCCCTCTTAAGAGAAAATATGATTAATGGGAATAGAGATAGATTGTGAATGTGATAGAGTGCATTTGTGTGTAATTGTTTTTTCACTAGCAGCATTGCCTCAGACATTCTGGGTAATTCATATTTCAGTGACGAAAAGCAAAGTGAGATTTTGACAACAAACCTTATTTCCGAACTTTTTCTTTTTCTCAAAATTTGTTTTTTTTCCAACTTTTTCCTTCATAAAAAACTTTATCCGCAGCAGAAACGGCTGACATTCTGTAAACCGCTTGAAACATATTGAAGGGTTTACGCTTGTGTTCGCCCTTTGCCCAAAAAAAAAAAAAAAAAAAAAAAAAAAAAAAAAAAAAAAAAAAAAAAAAAACATGCTTTCTGTAAAACCACTAAATTTATTTGTTTATTTGTTTATTTCAAGTGTATTCTTGGTCAGCTTTTTAATACGAGATATATCAAATGTATTATAAAATAAATTTTAGGTTATCAAAAATATATCAAAACGTTAATTTTATTGTTTTCCCTATTTTGCCATGTTTATTTTTATCAAACCAACTATAAACATAAGTATAACATTTATACTGACCAAAATTTAGAATATTTGTCTTAAAAGCCATATGCTGGAAATTTGTCCTTCAGTCAGAATCTTGATTAGGAAGCGAAAATCTTAATTCTATTGTGTTTTAAATAGCGAAGTTTCCTCTGAACATTCAGAGCAAGGAGGGAGAATATATGAGATTAACATAACTACTTTGCTATACTGCCTTTTTCCTCTCCTCCATTCTATTGCAGATGGAACAGAGAAGGCTTTCGTGTATCTCTTATTCAAATCAGGTCTTTCCCTGATGACTGAACGAGTTACGTAGAAGCCTTAATGCTATTCTCTGCAATAAGGACATAATGAGACGAATGCTTCCTTTCTATGCTACACATAAACAGGAACTATTGCATTATTCCAAATGCTACGATTCAATTATGTCTAACTTTGATATGGTATTTTAGTGACGTCTGTTTCTGGTTTCTGGTCACCAATTTGAAAAACGGGGGGCTTTAATAACTGAACAGTTTTTTACATCGGCTCATATTATAGAAGTAGTGTACGCGACCTGTCAGCAATGACGGCTAAATGTTGAGATTAGACATGCACTTACACGCACACGAGCGCACACACAAATTCAATCCCACCATTTCCCCCTTCCCTAATCGCAACGATAGTTTTGGCAATTTATGCGAGATTGTTGCCCGTTAGCGTGAGTTAAGAAATTATATATCTATCTATCTATCTATCTATCTATATATATATATATATATATATCTATATATATATATATATACATATATATATACATACATATATATACATATAAATATATATATATATAAATATATATATATATATATATGTATATATATATATAAATATATATAAATATATATATATAATATATATACATACATACATACATACATACATACATACCTATATATATATATATATATATATATGTATGTATGTATATATATACATCCACATATATATATATATATAAATATATATATATAACATATATATATAAATATATATATACATATTTATATATATTTATATATATATATATATATATATATATATATATATATATATATATATATATATACACGCGCACATACACTTTTTCTTTATTATGTAAGGGAGATGCTCTTTGGTTTCTGATCTCCAACCTATTTTTCAAAATTATTTTATCGTTACCAAATAAATTTGCTAAAAAATGTTTATGTCAATTGGACTTCATTTTTTTATATATTTATAATTCATATTAATTCTCCAGTATGGAAGTAGTGCCGTTAGTGCTCATCCTGCTGTGCACAGTAGACATTACTGAATGATCTTTGTAGGTAAAACTTTTTTTAGACTGTTCCTTCTCTCTCAGCTACTTTTAACTTTGACTCACCACCATAGTGCAATTGCCCCAAAGGCTGCAAATAACCCCCCAAAGTCATATTCACTCATTCATTTCCTCTCTAGTTCTGGAATTATTTAAAGTGGCTATTGTATTATGAATCCCCTGTATAATTTTGTAAAAGAACGTTGGGCATTACACTGATAAATATAATCTTTCAATCTTTATTATCATAACATTCTAACATTTGTATGCCCTCCACTAAGGAGTCATTTGGTCCATCAAGCGGGTCCCTTTCTCTTTTGCGGCCAATTATAGTTTTATCCAATGATTTAGTTCTCAGTTTTACACCTGTTATGAATGAATGTTAGGAAAAAAATAAGTTACGAAACTCGACAAATAATTTGTATTATACTCGGTATAAATTTCAAGAAACATTTATGCCATAATTGGAACCAATATTGAGAAATATCAACTGAAATGCTTCAATTTCATCAACCAAAGTTCCTGATTTAAGGCTTAAGGAAGGAAAAGGAGTATGGTCTATTAAATAGTTAACAAGAGGTTCATTCGTTTCTGACACCTGCAACAATTATAAAAAGAAGAAAAAATAGACGGGGACATTAAACCAACATTTTATCCGTTATCATTTATTTAACTCCCCCCCCCCATCTCTCGCCCAAAAACTCGGACGTGGCTAAGAGAAAGTGTCTTAATCAGGCAAAGTTGTCAGCGGCAAAGTTGTTAAAGTGTTTGTTATGTCGGGACAGCTTTGCAACTTTGCCTTCGTTGAAGTTTGTCCCCAACTTCTGCTGTTGTCTGTTAATCGTTTAAAAAAAATGCGCAAGAACAAATACACGCTTGTTCCCACCCAGCCAAATAAAAACGTTAATCTTTTAAACAATTAATCAAGTACAACGAACTGCGAATGTTTTCACCACAAATTTTCGCGGAATTTCGTAATAGAAACATTTTACAGGATCTCCCGATAACGTGGGAAAATCAATATAAAAACTGCAACCAAATATTTAATGGTATCCTATATATCATTACATTATGGTCCCGTGTCTGGAAGCCTTAATATAATATTATAGATACTACGGCTGGCAAGCTACACAACCTCCCAAGTTCCAAACTCGTCTGTTTGTTTTTACATCAAATCTCTTACACCTGAAAATATTAATACCAAAGCTCTGAGACAGTTATATAACTCCCAGACAGCAATACATTAAACACTGAATATCCAAAGGTCTCTTAAATACACTCAAAACAACACTGGGTAATTATTATTACGATCTATTCAAACAAATTTTCACTTCGATTCATTTAACAGATACGAGCGAGTACGAAATAAACACTGGTGATTGAAATAATACACTCTTTACAAAAATAAATATATTCTATATAAATTATAACACTTTGAAAGAATTTACATTAAAAAATACAAATCACTCGAAATATTAAGTCTGAACAAAACTTCGATTAAGACAAAAATGTTACGCTCTGAAAATTACATAACCACTTGACTTGAAATATTAAATCTAAATAAAACCTTAGAACATAAAAGAAAGAATTACACTTTAATACTTAAAATCTTAAAGAACTGACATAAAGTAACTGATAAACATACTAATTCACACATTTTTACAAATCTCCTTGGGCCAGTTACAAAGATTTACACAATGCCAACATTCACCACAACACAATAAATTTAAAATCACCTTTGTCGTATTTCAAAATGTTTCACCCCAATACATGATATGTATTGGGGAGATCACTTTGGAGAGGACACACTACTGTATAGGCACTAGAGAGATAGGGAATTTTGGCTCTTTTACAGGACGGCTGTTTCTCTTCTGCCCCACGCTGGGGCCAGTTATATATGAATTACCTACTTCCAGAATATTCTAAGTCCGAGATCTGGAAGCTTGGGGTTGGCCTAACAGCGTAAGGTTATCAGCTAGATAAAAATTCAGGGGGACGAACCCTGCTTTCAGGCATCTCTCGGACGCATACCAACGCAACTACGAGAAGATTCTCTTTCAGCTAGCTCCGCCCACCTTTGTCTTCAAAATAAAATAAAAAAGATAGCATCTAACACTAAGGTTTTTGAGAACCTTCCAAAACACGAGGCAAATATAAGAATTGCATATTTTCTCACAAACATGACGCAATACCTCATATAACTATAAAAAGATTTACATAAGCCCTTGTTCATATCTCTTGTGCTGAATTTCCATCATCCAGACTGATCGTTTTTTTTTTTTTTTCATTT
>NC_090727.1:139869258-139914258 GCF_036898095.1 Palaemon carinicauda | reverse complement strand
AACTCCTTCATTCCATCATTCATTGCCCTTCCTCAGGCTGCCTCCAACAAACTTCTTGCCACACACATCACTTGCAATCCCAACAAAATTTTCTTCTACTAACTTCCACTCCTCTAAATTACCAGTTTCTCTTAATATCACTCTGTCATATGCCATTTTCAACCTTTCTTGATATTCACTTTTTACCTTCCGTTTTAATAATAAATAATAATAATAGTAATAATAATAAGAATAAGAATAATAATAACAATGATAATAATAATAATAATAATAATAATAATAATAATAATAATAATAATAACACTAAAAATCATGAACTCAAAATACGCTTACTAACCAACACATAGCGATAGATTTATCGCAGTATTACCAAACATCACATCGCCCAAAACTGTGAAATAAAAACGATAAAAAACATCTGTCAAATGATGCGAAATGAGTTGAATTCATCAAATGTGAATTTAATCATCAATGGCAATGATCCTGATACTGAATAATTTGCATAATGTCGGTGTTCAACATTTTGTTAAAATAGGAATACGTAGTGTTATTGGTCTGTCAATCTTTTTGCTCAATTTCATGGATATTAGTATCCTGCTTTTCCAACTAGGGCTGTAGCTTAGCCTGTAGTAATAATAATAATAATAATAATAATAATAATAATAATAATAATAATAATAATAATTCCCATTTAAATGATGTATTTGTATTTCATATACTCTATAGCAAAGATTTCGCAGTGAACGTCACCCGTTACCGTCGTAGCCAGGCTTCGTATAGCCTGATGTCTAACTTTGAATTTTCAAACAAATATAAGCCATTCCCAATATTTGGGCGTTTCATATGCTTAGTTACCAATAATTACCTCCACCAACAAAGTTGGAAGGAGGTTATGTTTTACCAACTATTTGTGTTTGTTTGTATGTGTGTGTCGTTTGTGAAAAGCTTCCTGACCACAATTTTAATGGTAGAGGAATGAAACTTGTAGGGATTAACTGTTATGTAAAAAGATGGAAATGATTAAATTTTGGGAGGTCAAGGTCAAAGGTCAAGGCCACGGTCAAGCAAAATATCCAGTTCACGTAATCAGTCATAAGTTTGGACATCGACGTCACAGAGACTTCAACCTGGGTTCACATTTGAGTGTACGAATCAATAGATGTTAAGGTCAAAGGTCAAAGGTCAAGGTCAAACAAAAGGTTGAGATATAGGCTACCGCGGCAGAGGTCTGCGCTCTATTAAGTGCCCCTCTAATTGCATATCATTATTACCAGCTTTGCTACAACCTTAGTTGGAAAAGCATGATGTTATAAACCAATTGGTTCCAATTGGGTAAAAAATCTAGTGAGGAAAGGAGATAAGTTAACATAGAATAGAGTGTCTCGGTATACACTCAAGCAAGAGATTTCTAACCCAAGAGAGTGGAAGACCATGATACAGAGGCTATGGCGCTACCCAAGACTATCATTATTACAAGCTAAGTTACAACCCTAGTTGGAAAGCCAGGTTGCTATTAAGCCAAGTGCTCAACAGGGAAAAATAGCACAGTGAGGAAATGAAATAAGGTAACAGATAGATTAGTGTGTCTAGGTATACCCTCAAGAAAGAGGAATCTAACTCAAAACAGTGGAAGACCATGGTGCAGAGGCTATGGCACTACCCAAGACTAGAGAACAAGTGTTGTCCTGCTAGAAGAGTTGCTTACCATAGCTAAAGAATCACAAAGCAGCCACTAAACATAAACCCTTCATTGAAGATTCTCTTCAATAATTGTTGATAGCTATCATGTTAAGTAGTCAATAATTGCTAAATCTATCAAATAAAGTAACTTATATTCTTCATTATCGCTCAATCTATCAAATTAAGAAACCTATAATATCTTGAATAAGTATTTATTTTACAATTTCAATACGTAAGAATTGGGTTCTTTGAAATAATATTAGTTTTGACCTAGCGATACCAAATTGTCATATATCAACACAAGAGCAATCAGAGATTTCTGACCTCTGCCAAAGGTTAATGGGGTCGTCCATGGCCTAAGATCTACTGTATTTACAATGGAAATTTTCGTCAAAATCCGTCTATTTGTTTTGACGTTATCTTTAAAATGGCAAAAATTGCAAATAAGGATCTAGAATCCGGATCACCTTCAAAATTCAATAGGATCGTCATTGACCTAAGATCTAAATTTCGTCAAAATCAGTCGAGTAATTTTGATGTTATATTCAAAATAGCTTAAAATGTAAATATGGATCCTGATCCGGATCAACTCCAAAATTTAATGAGGTCGTCCATGACCTAAGATCCATCTATGGCGAAAATATCGGCAACCTCCGTCAGAGTAGTTTTCATATAATTCTGTCCACAGATACACAGACAAATAAGTAAATAAACTAGAATCCAGATCCGGATAATTTCCATTATTTAATAGAGTCCACCATGACCTGTGTGTGGTGAAAATTTCATTAAAATCCGTCGAGTAGTTTTGACGTTATCTTTAAAATGGAGGAAAATGCAAATCCAGATCGTCTCCAAAAATTAATTTAGTCGTCCACAGACATGAAAAATGCAAATCCGAATCTAGAATCCGGATGAGCTCCAAAATTTAAGAGGGTCGTCCATGTCCTAGGGTTTATCTTAGGCGAAAATTACACCAAAATCCGTCTGGTAATTTTGACGTAATCCTGTCGACAGGTAAATGTCCGTAGACACGGATAAATAAATGAACCGACTAGGTCGCCGTACCTATTTTCTATGAAAAAGAAGTAAAGTCTCCAAAATTGTGAGGAATAATACGCGAGCTAGATCCAGCTTCACAAAACAAAAAAAACATTCATAATTATACCTATTTTTTTATAAACAGAAAAATATCTATCGAACTTTCTTCACTACCTGTTTTATTTTCTCTTAATGAATCCCAACAACAGAGTAACATTGTCAAAGGGTTACTCGTTTGGTTAGATGTTAAAGTATCCGTGGTAAAGGATATTTAGAATTTACATATATTCCTAGTTCGTAAGATTTGTGGATTAATGTATATCAGTGTTTTGATATTCTACTGAACCTCTCTCTCTCTCTCTCTCTCTCTCTCTCTCTCTCTCTCTCTCTCTCTCTCTCTCTCTCTCTCTCTCTCTCTCCTAGAGTTAAGAGTTACCATGAAGTAGACCTAGCCTGTAATCAATTAGCTTTGAGATGCTGACTCTATATAAATCTTTATCAAATGTGAATATGGACGTGAAATTCTAATTAAAATCTGGTGCAATCGCTGTATGCAATCATATTTCCATGAATTCTTTTGTAATGATCTTAGGCCCTATACCAATTTATATTTGCTGATACTTGAATAAATTTTAACCTACTGTGAAACTGAAACGATAAATAACGAAAATGTAGAATCATTCTAAACTTGTAAAAACAGAATTTCAGTCAGTATGTAGACCTATAGGCTTACCCAAACCAAGGTTGGCGATTTTATTGATAAAAAAATCGATTAATTCGATTTAAATGAGATGTATTTGATTTAAATCTATTTTTATGATAGATTTTAAATATTATAGGATATCTGATTGCTAAAGGACATTATTAGCATATCAATTACAAAAACACGATAGAATAATGTGCATAAAATCATAAAATGCAATTATATAACATGAAGTGATGAAATGCAAATGGAAATTGCTACTAGTATAAAAAGAAAGTTATAAGCCTACATGTAGCATTTATCACTGTACAACCCATAATTGATGGGTGGTCTAACATCCATAATGAACCTATAATATGTCACTCTAACAACATCCACTAGTCAGATTTATTTAGTTGACACATTAGACACATCAGGGAAACCTCATACTCATGAATTTCTTCAAAACTTGTACAAAATTTGATCAAGAAGATTGAACAATATTTTGGTTGTCTCAATGGAAGTGTTGTGACAGACAATGCAGCAAATGTCACCACGATAAGAAAACTCTTGGAGGAATCGAGTGAACCTGAGCATACCGTCCTCACATACGGATGTGCAGCACACCTAAATAAACTGACTCATGACCTTGAGCCTGATAATGTAAAACAACATGTTGTTCATGTAGTTAAATATTTTAGAAATAATCATTATGCTGTTGCAAGGTATCGGCAGGAAGTTGGCCAGTGTCTAGTCACGCCTCAAGACACAAGGTGTAACACAATGTCAGACTGTTTCAAGGCTTATTCGAATAACTGGCCAATTCTATTGAAATTCTGTGAGGTCAACAGGGAAGCTGTTGATACTGAAGCAAGAAACAAAACTGGGGAAAAAATGGTATGAACAGTTTATAACCAAAGCTCACATGCTTGCCAACATGCTTCATCCAGCACTTCAAGGAAAATACTCAGTGCAGAAGAGGTGGACATTACTATGGAGTATGCCAATGAGAAATATACAACACTTGTTCCTGTCATTATGAAGCTTCGAGCAAAATCATCTCCTTTCTGGGCGTTGTTTATGTTCACTTAGTCTGCGACCAAAACACTTCAAGTTATTGAGTGGTGGTATTCACATACAGCCATGTTAGCCACAGTGATATTCTGTCATCAGTGCGTCTACTCCTAACTGTAGTAGCCTCGTCATCACGAGGATACTGCGTAATTGGTCTTCCTTTTTAAGACAATGAACTCAAATGTAAATAATGATTAATCGTCGAATTCATGAATTGATGGAAAATATAGTCTCTTTTTGTTCTTATACATCCAACTGCAAAGTACTTTCTTTTAGCTAATGGAAAATAGACATCGTTACTTTTTTGCACTTATATATTCAACGACAAAATATTTTCTTTTTGCAAACTTTCAAGCTAAACATATTTTTTTGGTCACTTCTATAATTCACTAAGCTATAATAATAAAAATTAGGTTCATAATTTCTGTAACTTCTTAATGCAATATTAAAATTTTATTATAAAACCCACTGTCTTAATTTTATTCATAACATTTTAATTTCCAAAGCATAATACAAATATCCATTTAAATCAATGATGTTTTTAAGAAAAAAAAAAAACAATAAAATCATGATTTAAATCAAGATTTAAATCACCCAACCCTGACCCAAACCCCCCCCCCCCCCCCTTCCCTAGCCCAAAAGGATAGTGATAAGTAGGTCACTGCTAGAAACCATCGGGCTGAGAATTTCTGTTCACCAGACTCCGAGATAGGGACGTTTCCAATAAGATACCTCCAGGAATTTTATGAAAGGTAACTTTTAATGTTTGTAGAGGAAAACCGGTTTCACAGTGAGAATGTCCCCTATATAATAAAGAGGGAGAGGGAGTAGTCATACCCTGAGGAGATGAGATAGCACAAGACGTATATTGGGAAACCTTTCTCCCATAAATGGCCGAACCAGCGTGTTGTAGTTAAGAAAGGTGGTGGGAAGGGTTAAATCCGCGCGCGCGCGCGTGCGTGCGTGTGTGTGCGTGTGCGTGTGTGTGTGTGTCCGCATATGTCTAAAAATTTAGACGTCCTTTTTGACGCCTCGGATACACTACTAGGAAATATTTGGTATTCTTGAATCAAAGCACATTCGTGTTTTGGGATCCATAAACAATAACTAAGAGCATTGATAAGTAACTACAAAGTAAGTTTAGATATCATATACAGCCGAAAGACTTTTTGCATTAGAGCTATCCCGTAATTATTGGTAATCTTTAAAAAACATCTCATAATATCACCAACAAACACATAAGTGAAATCAACTTACCATTCAGAGTTGGAGGGTAAAAACGGAGTGGTGTAAAAGAAAAAAAAAATGCGTGGTACTGTAGGCCTACAACCAAGCACCAATAAATTTCAAAGAAGATTTGTTCAATTCTAGGTGCAAAGTGCATAAAAATATAACTTTCCCCAATATTTGCCAATTTTACCTATGGAAAAAATCATCATTGTTAAGCCCCATTGAACGTAAGCTCATTTGTAACAACTCGGATAAAGAATCCGGTTATGTCACTGGGTGAGTTTCTGCGCCACTATTCTATCATGATCTAATAATTATGCAAACTCGATACTTTAGCTACTTATAGTATATTGATAAAATTTTGTGAAAGCCAGAAATTGGCCATTTCTATTGCAAATAGACTTTTATTTTAATTTCTCTCTATATAGGGTGTGTTGTCTAACGTAACTGGGGATGATAATAATAATAATAATAATAATAATAATAATAATAATAATAATAATAATAATAATAATAATAATTCTGACCGCCTAAAGTTCATGAACTAGTCCAAGGCCTAAGAACTATCTAGTGGAAATTACGTTAAAATCCGTTAAGTAGTTTAGACATAATCCTGCCTACAGACAAATAAATGAATAAACCGACTCGAAAACATAATACAGGCCTAATGAATAATAATAATAATAATAATAATAATAATAGTAATAATAATAATAATAATAATAAAGGCCTAAAAAGTAAATGCGCTAAAACAGTTGGGTCGCCATTCAGTCCTAACTTGGTAATCTCGGTTAATCTCCTGGACAAACACCCAGAAAAAAGGAAATGAAAAGGCCGGCCAGCCATGTTGTGGGTAGAAACATCACAAAGGCTCTCGGAAGTATTTGCAAATAGTAGAATTCGGCTCAAGATAATAAAACAAAGTCTATAATAGGAAATTGCTTAAAGGAGGTTCAGAGGGACGGAAAACTCAACATACAGTAGACACAACATTCAATTTAAGACAGTATGAATAAGGAACGAAAACCCGTATTCACTAAACGGGATTAATCGTTTGGCTTAAGGGTAAGTTAATACTGTAGGAAAATTTAAGAAGCACAAACGGCAATTCGGAAATTCAAATAGAAATACGAAAACTAATAAGTCTTACTTTTAAGGCTCTTAGACATGTGCAAATTTTCAGGCAACAAAAGTTTTTTTTCGTCTATTTTCAGCGTTCACTGGTCATTATAATTAGGCCTACATGGTCAGGGAGCTTTCGTCCATCTGTGGAAGAAAAACAGTAACCAGTTAACCCAGTCGATCAGCTGATCCCCAAAACATCACAGTATACGGCGAGCATACAGACCGAGTTGAAAAATTGAAAATTTAAAGGTATTCACATTGATAAGTTTGGCTCATATGGTGTGTGTTTATGTGAATTATAATTGTGGTAAATTCGTTGATAAGTCCCACCCAGCCGGTTTTGCATGAAAAATCATTTTTTTTTTCATTTACTTTTCCTGTTGTTTAATTGTGCTCTGGTGTCATTACCTTCGCAAAATTAGTTTTCTGATTACCACCACCCAACTGTAATGTGGGTGCCCCAGATGCGAATCGGGTTTTGGGTGGGATAAAATTAAAAGTAACAAATTGCAGAAGAGAATAACAGCTAAAATCAACAAAATAACACAAGAAAACAAACCGATTGTTTTTTTCATGCAACACTATGAGGAAATAACACTTAAAGACTAACAGTCCTACACAGTTACTTCTCAAAACAATTTTCTCTACAGCCCGATTTCCACCAAGCTTGTTTTCTATTAAACGCAAACTTCTCTAAATAAACAGATTTTGAGCAAAACGAAAATCTATTTTTGGGTGAGATAGCCATGTCGTCCTGATGGAAGGTTCCTTCAATAGCTCCCTTGGAGTATATTTGACTACAGTAGATATTCCCAGAGAATTAAACTAAGGTTTCAAAGAATTCTAACTTCTGGCGCGAGTACCCATAAGGTTTCCCTTTAGGATATCGTATAATAACAGGAGACGTATGCTTGACACGCCACATAGCTGTCTGCACCCCACATAGCGTTTACGCTTCGAGGGGAAAGTGTGGCAAGTTATGGGAGGAGCCGTTACTAAGTTCTCCTCCTTCGTTACTGTTACGGTACTCGGTGACGTCATAACCGCCGCCATGTTTGGGCGCCATCTTGGTTGACATCAACGTTGCGCGCCTTCCTCATTCCTTCCGGCGTCTAGGCCAGCCTCCATGATACAATAAGATTGGGAGGGGCCTATCAAGGCCTGAATAGAGAACAAGGGCGGGTCCATCAGGACTACATGGCTATCTCACCCAAAAATAGATTTTTCGCTTCGCTCAAAATCCGTTTTTAGGGCTCAGGCCATGTCGTCCAGATGGAAGTGTACCAGAGTATTAATGTATCGTGGATTTTTTCCCTTTTGTAGTGCCTTTCGACTTCTAGACAATATTCCTTTGGTCTGATGACCACAGAGACCTGTGACATTTCCGTTACGTCACTTCAGAGAAACATGTACTATGATCCCACTTTCAGGCCCCCCCCCCCCCCCCTCCAGGGAAGAGTCCTATTGGACATAAGGAAAATCTTGAAGTTACTTGACAGAGAAACTCACCTAGCATCAGAGATACCTGCCAGTCCCAGGGCCAGATAGAAGAAGGTAAGTACAATGTGTTGGAACAAATTACCTTAGTCTAGATGAGTTTGTATCAATGAGGAACAATAGTATAATCATTGTTCAGAGTATCATTCATATCATGAGGGAAGTAAAACTCTCAAACAGTATTTTATTTCCAAAACGAGGGCGAAATAAGACGCACGAGTATAGCAAATTCTATTTTCATTTTTAGTCAAAATAAGAATTAGCATACAACAGGTAATAAATATATATTGTAATGGAATGCAATCAGTAACATAGGTTCAAGACATTAATAGAAAAATGGGTGTGGAATCTGAAAAGGAAAAACTTGTCATTACACACATTAGTTCTGTAAGAACTCTAAAGTCTTTCTAGAATGTCTTATATACACTTCATGTTAAGAACATGTGGCACAGGTGTTTTAGTCTATGTGACTTCACCTTTGTATAAGAACAGTCCGTAGTGTCCCGAGGTGGCACTAATTTCACTATGTTGCGCACTAGGGTCAACACAGACACCCTTAGAGTTAGAGTCCCGAATAACTCACTGTTCTACGCAGCACTAAGCAGCAGGTTTTAGCACACTACCTGAAGCTACCACAAATCTCTAAGTTCATGCACCTGCTTCGCGTAGTGTTTGAAAAACACTCTTGAAAACTTCCAGCCTGTGAAAGAGCGAAGACTTTCAAAGTCCATTGACTGGAAGAAGTTCAGAGAAGAGGCGACTTTTCTGGGATCGTGACCTGTGGGTTTACTGTCAGGATCCACTATGCGAATAAAGTATGTGATCTTCGCCCTTAGTTGTTTGAGTGACAAGTCGGACCCCAATAATTCCCCTTTAAAGAGCTGTTCTTCGAAGATAGACCTTTAGACTCTCCACTGGACACAGAGAGACATCTTCCTTCAGAGGGCAGATTCTCCAGGGGCCCCACCTTTTAGTGGGTAGCTCGTTCTTGGCGAGAAACGTTGGGTCAGAAAAGAGGGTAAGCTCGCCTGTTTAAGTGAACTGGATCTGGCCCTATTCTCTTGATAATGCCACAATTTCACTGACTCGGGCTCCCGAGGCGAAAGCAAATAGGAAAATCACTTTTTAAGTCAAATCTTTCAGAGGGCAAGTTGCACTGTTCAAACTTGAGGTAAAGTGGAGCACCTTGTCAAGAGACCAGGAAATGGGTCTCGGTGGGGGTGCGGGTCTGAGTCTAGCACATGCCTTGGGCAGCTTGTTAAAGATGTCATTGGACAGGTCTATCTGGAAGGCATAGAGTAATGGTCTCATCAAGCCCGATTTGCAGGTGGAAATCATGTTGGCTGCCAAGCCTTGTCCATGAAGGTGAATGAAGAAGGACAAACAAAAATCCATTGAAATTTCCGTAGGATTTTTACCCTTGACAAAGGACATCCACTTCTTCCAGGATGACTCATATTGCCTTCTGGTAGATCTTGTTTTGTATTCCTCTAAGAAGTCTAAGCATTTCTTCGAGATCCCAAACCTCTTCTTGACGGCTATGGAGAGAAAATCATGAGATGAAGGTCTCGGGTTTTCCTTGATGAAGCGAAGGCAGTCCACTTCTGAACTTGCTGGGTTAGAACTGGGTCCGGCAGAGGAATTAGCTTGGGTTGTAATTCTAGGATTAATGAGAACCAGTTGCTCCGGGGCTACTTGGGTGCCACTAGAGCCGCTGTTCCTCGGAAGGATCTCAGCTTGGTGAGGACTTTCAGCAGAAGATTGGGTGGAGGGAACAGGTAAATCTTGGTCCATCTGTTCCAATCTTGGGACATGGCGTCCACCGCTTCCGCTCGGGGGTCCTCATATGGGGCCACATAGCGAGGAAGTTGTTTGTTGTCGCTCGTTGCGAAGAGGTCGATCTGCAGTTCCGGGACTTGTTGGGAGATGAAAGAGAATGAGTCTGTGTCTAGGGACCATTCTGACTCTATTGGAGTTGTCCTGGATAAAGCATCCGCCGTCACGTTGCAGAATCCTTGTAGGTGAACTGCTGAGAGGTGCCATCTTTTCTTGTCCGCCAAGCGGCGCCAAGCGGAAGATGGGTAGCAACACTTGGTTGAGTTGGGGCAATCTTGAGCCCTGACGGTTGAGACATCTGACCACGAAGTCGCTGTCCAGAGTCAGACGGATGTGGACTGAGGGATGTGGAGACAGCCTCTTCAGAGTGAGAAGGACTGCCATGGCCTCCAAGATGTTGATGTGAAACGTCTTGAATAGAGGAGACCATGTTCCTTGAACTTGTCGTTGGTGGGAGTGACCCCCCAATCCTTCTAGCGATGCATCCGTGTGGATAACGACCGATGGAGGTGGTGGTTGAAGAGGTACCGATCTTTTCAGGTTCTTTGCCTCCATCGAACCCTGGTCGGCAGAGGTCTCTTGAGATCTCTTCGAGAGATTGATGTGTATCTTCTCCAGACTCCCGATGCATACTTTAGCTGTGCTCGCAGCACTGGGACTGTCACTGAAACGAACTGAAGGGAGCCGAGCACCCGTTCCTGTTGTCGTCTTGAAATTCGTTTGGATTTTAGGAGTCTCTTGACAGATCCCGCTATTTCCTTTCTTTTCTTCAGAGGAATGGAAAGACGGTGTGACTGAAGGTCCTAATGGATTCCTAGCCATTGGAACTTTTGCGCTGGAGAAAGTCGAGACTTTTTGGTGTTGATCTTGAAGCCCAAATGTTCCAAGAATTGGATCACCTTTGTGGAAGCTTGCAGTCATTCTTCTATGGATGCTGCCCACACCAGTCAATCATCCAGGTAAGCCATCACCTGGATGCCTTGTAAGTGTAGCTGTTGGATGATCGTCTCTGCGAGCTTCGTGAATATCCTTGGGGCTATGTTTAGCCCGAAGGGCATGGCTCTGAAGGTGTACTGTCTTCTTTGAAGCCTGAATCCTAGGTAGGAGGAGGTCTGGCGATTCATTGGAATGTGCCAGTAGGCGTCCGCCATGTCTATCGAGACTGTGTAAGCCTTTTGAGGCAGCAGGGCTCTTATGTACTGAAGAGTCAGCATTTTGAACTTCTTGTTCGCTATGAACTTGTTGAGAGGGGACAAGTCCAGAATGACTCTGAGTTTGTCGGAGTCCTTCTTAGGAACACAGAATAGTCTTCCTTGGAACCTGGTGGACTTTACCCTCTTGATCACCTTCTTGTTCAAGAGTTCTTGGACGTATTCTTCCAGGACGGGGGTGGAATGTTGGAAGAATTGGTGGAAAACTGGGGGTGGTGTCACCCAGCTCCACCCTAGTCCGTTCTTGATGATGCTGTGAGCCCAAGGATCGAAGGTCCAACGATCCTGGAAGAGGCGGAGTCTTCCTCCCACCGGAAGAATCTCATTGCTTCTGGTTTCCCGAGGGTTTACCACCTCGGCCACTTGCTCCCCGTCCTCCTCTCCCTCTGGAGGGACGTCGAAAGGAGTCTCTGCCGGCGCCTCTACCTTTGGGACAAAAGGTAGTCGACTGCCTTTCGTAGGATGGCATTAAGGCTGGTGACTGGGCCACCACCGGCTGGGGTACCAACTGAAAGGTTTGTTGGGGCTGAGCCACCAACTGGGGAGCGGCGGGTGCCGGAAACTGGCGCTTAGCCTGACGCTGCTGAGGTCTGGGCTTGTTGGTCTTCTTAGGATGGGGGCCCTAATCCTGAGAAGATTTTTTCTTCTTTGACATGCCCCACTTATGGAGAAGGTTCCGGTTCTCCGTGGCGGCTCTGTCGACGATCTCTTTCAGGAGGTCGTTAGGGAAGAGATCTTTCCCCCAAATGTTGGAGGAAATCAGTTTCCGGGGTTCGTGTTTTACGGTGGCAACCGCAAACACGAACTCTCTTCATGCTCTCCGGGCCCTGATGAAGCTATAGAAATCCTTCGTCAGGGTGACAAGGTGGGTCTTAGCCAAGACCATGTAGAAGCCTGGGGTCCTTTTGTCTCCAGCCATCGTCTCCATCTGGATCTGAAGGGAGAGGGAGGCAGCCAGTCTCTCTTTCGTGTCCAGCTCCCGACGCAGAAGGTATTCGGAGAGCTTGGGGAGGTTCTCGTTGAACTGCCGTCCAGCGATGTCAGCCTCCAACTTTCCCACAGAGAAAATTAACTGGATGTCTTTCCAGTTCTTGTTGTCAGGAGGGAGGGCGAGGGAGAGGGGCCTACATTCCTCCAATGTAGGGCAGGGTTTCCCTTCCTCCACCGCCTTCAACACTGCCAACAGGGATTTCTCTGCAAAGGGGAAGACCATGGTGGCAGGAGCAAGAAAAGATGGGTGTTTCTTGCTTAGGGCCGGCACCTTGGAGTTGATGTAACCCTTACTCTTCAGGCAGCCGGCCAGAAGAGATTGAGCCTTTGCATGGTCGAAAACGATGACCTCCTTAGGCTCGGTTTCCTCCTTGGAAACTGGCTCAGACTTGAGACGGATGTAACAGTCCGGATAAGCTTCAAAGCTAGGCGAAAAGTCCACCTCTTCAAGGGGAATGGCGCCTAACTTATCATTGACGAAGATACGTCCGCTCGTGATCAGTTTATGTTCTGCATACCTCCATGGGTTCGTCACTGAGCATGGGGGAAGATCCATCACGGTGATCTTCCTCGGGGTCTGTTTCAATAAGCGTAGGATTTCCCTCTTGAAATCCTCGTTCCTCTGGCGAATCCTCTCGTCCAGAATTGCCAGCAAGGCTTGGAAGTTATCCACGGGGGTGTCCACTCTTGCAGGTGTAGGAGTGGAAGAGGTAGAGGGACCAGGTTCTGAAACAGCAACGGAAGTGATAGAGGGGGCAGGGGCGCCTTCACCCTCAGAGTTAGGAGCCTCCCTAGGCTCCTCCTCTTCTCGACCCTCAGCCATCAGGGTCCTTTCGGTGGTGTCCGACACTTCCGACATCCGTTCCACCTCGTCAAGATGGAAGTCTTGAAGTGCGTCCGATACGTCCGGTTCAACCGTCAGTTGGACGCAGGGGATCTCCGGTTTGGGGATGACAGCATCCGCAGATGCTTTGGGGAAGAGCAAAGCTCTCATCTTCTCACTAGGGAGATAGGACCCCGTGGCGTTCTTCTGGAAACCACGTACCCATTTGTGTAGTTTCTCGCGAGCGATGTCCCTGGCCTCCGCAGACGGGGGGGCCTCGAACGCCTCGTTGAGCAGGTCCTTGCAGACGGTGCAGACCTGCGGGTCCCAATAGCGGAGAGTTCCTTGGGAAACGGAAAAGCTGGCGTGGGTTCGGCACGCCAGGTGGCCATAGAAGTCCGGGCGCCAAACGCTGCAGAAGGCGCTCTCTTACCGTATGTACTCCTCCTGTAAAGAAGAAAGGGGTACCTGAGTCTACAGAACTCTATATCATTGACTTAAAGTAATCTTGGATTAGTTTTTTAAAGTAATTTCAATTACAATATAAGATTCCTTTCCAAGTGTAAGCTTAGGATAGGTAAGCTGGAAATGAAGCAGAAAAGACACATACTTGTGCATCCTGCCCAGCCAATTGCCGTGACCTTACACCATAACTAATTCTAGGGCCTTCTTGAGAATGCCCTAAGGAGGGGGAAGGGATATCCAAAATGGATAATAGCACAGCTTGTACTTCCTCCAGAGTATTAGCAATGGTGAGAGGGAGAGAGCTGAGTTCGTTCAGCTTAAGGGAAAAGGAGAGTAGATTATCCCCAATTCAGGTAGGTAACGGCAAGGGACTGCGCATGGATGCACAGAGTATGCTAGAAATATTTACTGCATAACTATACACCATAGTTTTCTGACTAGGGTATGTACTATACCATAGATGTACTAGCTATCCTATATAGCTATACAATAGATACTGCCGGCGCATTTGCCGGCGCATTGCCGGTAGAGTAGAAGTGACAGTCCACTGATGTAATATGATTAGGTGGCACCGGCGAATCTCCAATTGAGGGGGAACCCCTCCCAGCCATCAGTCTATGTGGCGGAGAAAGGGCGAAACCTCAGGATGATGGCAGATCGCCGGCATGTCGGCGGCCCCCGGCAGTCGGCAGGCAACCGGCTTTAGGTACTCCGACCCTGACTTCAATCTATGAGACAGAGAGGATACCAGGTCTAAACTGACGGCTATAGCCAGCAGAGTAGTGTGACAGTGGACCGGCACTGATTAAGATAGAGAGAAAGTATGGAGGAAGGAGGAGGGAAGGGCGGTAGCTCACTACCCTAACCTCGTCTTCCTCCGGAAGGAGGGTTCAAATGGAAGGGAGAGAATGGCAAGCTTCCATCCAGCCGCAACAGAGCCGGCAGTCGGCTAGAGTTACGGGTGGCGGCCCAAGGGAGGACCGAAGAACACTAGGATAGTGAGGTCTTCCGCCGACAGACCGACCTGTCGTGTGCTATCCCTTAGTTCAACTAAATGCGGGAAGCCTAGCAGTTCAGACTAACCAACAAAAGGACCGGCCCGACACCACAACCCGCCGGCACTCGGTCGAGTTGTAGGACGGTGGACAGGGGTGTGATGGCTAGGCCATCACCAAAGGACAGAGGGGGAGGGGAGAGGGTCCTGAGAAGGAGTGTAGGGGAAGGCGTGAGCCCTCACCGGCACTCCAGGGGGGGGATTCTGTTTCAGTACCGGCACTAACCCGGGTGTAGGAAGAATTTGTTCTCCAGCCTAGGGTAGGTTAGTACAGAGAAAGAGTGGCACGGATGTGCCGTCCTAAACTATAAAGAAACAGAATCCCAGGGACTGCCTAACCTAGGATAGGGGAACATATCCCATAGTCCGGGGAAGGCAGGTGTAGGACAAGTCACTAGGCAACAGGGAGGAGGGTCGTAACCCTACCAGGTGTGGTCTAGGGGGAAGGGCAGAGGCCCCCCTTTTGCCGACCAGCGGAACCAAAAGGAGAGTTCATTCGCCTAATGGGGTAGCTGGGGGCAAACGACTGGTATTCTGAGGTTCTGTCCCAAACTCAAAGCTCATGAACTATGGCTATGGGTGGGGAAAGAAAATCCTAGCTTAACCTCACTTGAATACGATTCAAGGTAAGGAGTGCTAGGATGTAGCCTAAGCTACCTCAGAGGGAGGAGAGATTACCTTGCTATGAAGGTAACCAGGGAGGTGAGAAAGTACACAAAAGCCCCAGGCGTTAGGTTAGGGGTGAGGGAGTCGACTACCAAGATTATCGAAACCCTTGTATACTTCCTAGAAGGAGGAAAAACATGTGCAATCACTGAATCTTATATGTATAAATGCCTAACATCTTCATTTCATAATTTAACACTAGGAACACTTATTATATCATGCATGAAAGTAAACTAAAACACCTAGGCTATCGAGCCTAGGGGCTAGGCTAGCAAGCTAGCGAGAGAATTCGGCTACCTACACTCGCCGAAAACGAATACTAACAGCATAATATAACTAATTCCTAGCAATGAAGACTAAATAACTAATACTAACATTAGTTATAAAACCGGGAAGGTTGTTATGGCTAACTAAATAAAGCATGCGATGCGAACAACAGCGTCAGCATCATGATGCCTCCGGTTAAGGCAGCAGCTCCGCCACAAAACATTGTATTTTAAGATAAATTGGCGTTACTTTACGGCCAGAGCTGATTAATACAATACAAGAATACGGTACTCAACTTTCCAGAAGAAGGCGAGGCTGAAGATTGCGACATGACGAAACTAATAGCGAATAACTGGGAAAAAGACACCTGGTCAAAGATGCTACGAGTGAAGGAATGATGAAGGCGCGCAACGGTGACATCAACCAAGATGGCGGCCAAACATGGCGGCAGTTATAACGTCACCGAGTACCGTAACAGTAACGAAGGAGAACTTAGTAACGGCTCCTCCAATAACTTGCCACACTTCCCCCTCGAAGCGTAAACGCTATGTGGGGTGCAGATAGCTATGTGGCGTGTCAAGCATAAGTCCCCTGTTATACTATTGTTCCTCACTGATACAAACTCATCTAGACTAAGGTAATTTGTTCCAACATGTTGTACTTACCTTCTTCTATCTGGCCCTGGGACTGGCAGGTATCTCTGATGCTAGGTGAGTTCCTCTGTCAAGTAACTTCAAGATTTTCCTTATGTCCAATAGGACTCTTCCCTGGAAGTGGGATCATAGTACATGTTTCTCTGAAGCGACATGTAACGGAAATGTCACAGGTCTCTGTGGTCATCAGACCATAGGAATATTGTCTAGAAGTCGAAAGGCACTACAAAAGGGAAAAAAATCCACGATACATTAATACTCCGGTACACTTCCATCTGGACGACATGGCCTGAGCCCTAAAAACGGATTTTGAGTGAAGCGAAAAATCTATTTTTGGGTGAGATAGCCATGTCGTCCTGATGGACCCGCCCTTGTTCTCTATTCAGGCCTTGACAGGCCCCTCCCAATCTTATTGTATCATGGAGGCTGGCCTAGACGCCGGAAGGAATGAGGAGGGCGCCCAAACATGGCGGCGGTTATGACGTCACCGAGTACCGTAACAGTAACGAAGGAGGAAAACTTAGTAACGGCTCCTCCCATAACTTGCCACACTTTCCCCTCGAAGCGTAAACGCTATGTGGGGTGCAGATAGCTATGTGGCGTGTCAAGCATACGTCTCCTGTTGTTATACGATATCCTAAAGGGAAACCTTATGGGTACTCGCGCCAGAAGTTAGAATTCTGTGAAACCTTTAGTTTAATTCTCTGGGAATATCTACTGTAGTCAAATATACCCTAAGGAAGCTACTGAAGGAACCTCCCATCAGGACGACATGGCCTGAGCCCAAAAATTGTATCTACAAGTACGTTGGTTATTGAACTACCACTAATTATTCACTTACTGGTCCTTGCTTCGCCATGGCTCGCTTTGCTTGCAATTATATTTTATAAATTAAACATTATATCACTGCTCCTCTGTTCTCGCAATCGATACATATTGCGCTACACACGTTTGTCGAGTGGGCAAGTATTTTGCTGGACAAAAATTTGGTAACCCAACAACCTACACATACCCCGACAGCAGCATCCTTACCTTAGGCTGAGACTTGTTCTACAAAAACTAAGGCTGAGATTAAGTCTGCAATGACTTACCTTAATAGTTAGAGTTAGAGTTTTCAATATTAAACTTACCCGATAATCATGTAGCTGTCAACTCCGTTGCCCGACAGAATTCTATGGAGGGATACGCCAGCTATCACAATACTAGAAGGGGGTGTATTTACCAGCGCCACCTGTGGCCAGGTACTCAAGTACTTCTTGTTGACACCTCCTCAATTATTCCTCTGTCGTGCTTCCGGCAAGACGTTCTGGGAT
Source organism: Palaemon carinicauda (assembly GCF_036898095.1). Taxonomy (NCBI): domain Eukaryota; kingdom Metazoa; phylum Arthropoda; class Malacostraca; order Decapoda; family Palaemonidae; genus Palaemon; species Palaemon carinicauda. The sequence goes on along the minus strand of NC_090727.1, from coordinate 139,896,654 downwards.
ACGCTTATGTTCTTGGAGTATTTTCACGACTTTGGTGAAGTATTTCTCTTTGATTTCGGCTGTCGCTTTACTGGAAACTTCTATATAGTTAGCTTTTGGAATTAATTTGATTAATTATGGTGACGAGAGAGTATGAACTCTCGTTCACCTTTCAATGGCCGACCCTTCCCTTAGACGGAAGTGTTGGTGTCTAAGAGAGTATAGACTCTCTTTCTTAATTTTGCTTAACAAAAGTTATAGATTTATTTTATATCTCTCCGCCTCTTATAGGCCTCTTCGATTAACTTCCTTTTATTATAAACTCATCAAAATTAATTTTTATATTTGTTTATATTCGACCTTCCTAATAGTAGGCGGTCTTTTACCGAAGTTAATAAACTTTGAGCCCGTCATTTCGGTTTTACCTGTTAACATATTATGCTATTTCCGCCACAGAGTTTGAAAGAATTTCTTTGATAGTCTCGTACTATTTTCAAAGTTGAACTAACGTTTTGTTTTGTCTCTGCAGTTGTTGACGTTCAGAACGTTCAACTTGCACTCTATCGTTACGATAGAGAAAGAATGTTCACGGTTTCACGTTGCAGTAAGAGTAACCGTGTCTAGCGTTTTGTTCATTCTTTCTTAACTTAATGGTTTTGATCCTAATAAAGGAACTTTTCAGTTTTTTCCTTTAACAATAATATGTTTTAACGATATATATGATTGGGCTCTTCTCTCAGGTTCTAAGTCAAGAGAGAGAGAGAGAGAGAGAGAGATAGAGACGGAGGGAGAAAGAGGATAAACGTTTCATTCAAGCCTGCCAGGCGTATGAGTAACGTCGTTATCGTTTTTGCTCTTCTCCCTAGTCTCTTTAGGGGAAGAAACTAAACGTTTCTAGAGTGATCTAGTGTTTAGTCTCTTTCCAGCCACTGAATTATCTTTCATTAGATTTTTCTGTTACATTGTAATTCTGTTTTCGCAATTACTAACTTTGAGAAAGGATAGAATTGCGTATTTCAGGTACAAACCACTTAAAGTTTCGAGTTCAGTGAAATAAGTGCAAACAGAAATCAAAGTGATAAGTGATTAGTGCGTGAGGGTACTTTTGTGCGCGCCAGTCGTCCTCCCAGTCCGGGACCTCTTGCAAGCTCCCAAGCCCAGGGGAGAAGCAATGTCGAAGGGCATAAGGGTTCAGCAGGCCTTGATCGGCGCACAGAAGTATCCTCGGTGGTTGTGGGCGTGTCTTACCGAGACCGTCACTCCCACCCGCAGACGATTGAGCCCTTATTTTGCTCGTCTGCAGAAGAGATTAGGGGAGAAAATAAAGGCAGAGTAACGCTGGTCTCAGGTCTCAAGACCTCTTAAACGTTAAGTCCAGACCTATGCCAGACGTACGAAGTTAAAGTTCACAACCCGAATGCAGTCATTGGGTTAGCTCTGACTCTCCTCAGTCATCAGTTGATTACACTCCGCCTAAGAGGAGTAAGGTTCTGCCGCAACAGATCTCTGCTGTTAAGGCTTTACCTCAGCAGACCTTAGTGTCTGCCGACCCCAAGTTGACTCTACTGCAGTCCATACAGTCACAACTTTCGGTCTTGATGCGTGAGTGTCGGGCTGAGAGTGTTGCGCCTCCGCCTCCGCCTACACTCCCCCCCGCCTATGATCGCTCCGCCTGATCGCAGTACCACCTGCCAGGCGTACGATGTTGTGAACTCTACTACAGTCCATGCAAGCACAGCTTTCGGACTTGATGCGTGAGTGTCGGGCTGAGAGTGTTGCTCCTCCGCCTCCGCCTACACTCCCTCCACCTACACTCGCTCCGCCTGATCGCAGTACCATCTGCCAGGCGTACGATGTTGTGGACTCTACTACAGTCCATGCAAGCACAGCTTTCGGACTTGATGCGTGAGTGTCGGGCTGAGAGTGTTGCTCCTCCGCCTCCGCCTACACTCCCTCCACCTACACTCGCTCCGCCTGATCGCAGTACCACCTGCCAGGCGTACGATGTTGTGGACTCTACTACAGTCCATGCAAGCACAGCTTTCGGACTTAATGCGTGAGTGTCGGGCTGAGAGTGTTACTCCTCCGCCTCCGCCTACACTCCCTCCGCCTACGCTCGCTCCACCTGATCGCAGTACCACCTGCCAGGCGTACGATGTTGAGCCACGTGCTGAGTTTGCTGTTCCCTGTGGTGTTCAGCCTCCGCCTTCCTTAAGGCAACCTTTACAATGGGATCAGGAGGATTATACCTCTCTTCCTCCGCCTCCACTTGCTGCTCCACCAGTGATGCAACACTCGGTTGAGGTACAACAACCTCTCCCGTCCATGAGTCAGTCTCCTCAGCTCTCGCTGCAGCGAGCTCAACCCTCCACAAGGCAAGCACCACAACACCTTAGCCTTGCGCCTCAGGAGCCTCAGCTTGCGAGACATTTACCTTGTTCTGCGCAGCCTCTTCCTCATCGCGCTCCGCTCACACCACAGGAACTGGAACTTGCTACTCCGCTTCCGTCAACCGCTCAGCAAGCGCAACCCTTGGGTTCAACCACTCATGCTAGGAGTCAGCCTCCTCCACCCATGCGCCTTCCTTCTGCTTGTCTTTTATTCAGCCTTTGCAGACTGAGCCTCAGGTGTTCCCTCAACGGAGTCTTGAAGAGGAAACCACAACTATTGTTGTTCCAGCTCGTTCTGACTCTGCTGTTCAGCATACCTTACCTCCATTTTCATACCATGGTTTAAACCCCATGCAAGCATGCATAAAGCACTCTAGCACTGGTCATGGAATTTCTGAGAAATGTTAAACGCCATGCACACGCTCTGCTTTCCTTACAGCAGGCTCTGCTTACAGCAGGCTCTGCTTACTACATGCTCAGCATACAGCATGCTCTGCATTCAGCATGCTCTGCATACAACATGCTCTGCATACAGCATGCTCTGCATTCAGCATGCTCTGCATACAACATGCTCTACATACAGCATGCTCTGCATACAGCATACTCTGCATACATCATGCTCTGCATACCTTACCGCATGCTTCTCAACACATCTTGGGTTGTTGCCAACTCACTAGACTGTCAAGCAGTTTCATAACGTTGCCTTCTAGTCTGCTGCTTTTGCACCAGTGAACCCTCACTCAGAGAACTTAGCTTTTCTAGGATAAGGTCCCTGTAGATGAGAAAGTTCTTTTCTCCCTCCTTCTGATATTCCCTTGAGGACTCTGTCTTTTGGAGGGAGCCTTTAGCTGCATAACCTCTTATGGACTTTTATTTAAGCATAACATGCTTACAGGGAAGGTAATGGTTCCACTTCAGTCGCTAATCCCGTCTGTTACCACACCTGCTCCCATAGACCTTGAGCTGTGTTGCATGACATGCAGTCCAAGCTTAGTCCTTGTTAGAGGATTTTTTGTTTACGGAGTCAATGTGTCACGGGGAAGACGTTCAACAACCAACAGAAGTGACTTGTTGTGACGCAGTGCGGCAACCTCAGCAACCCGTTAAGGAGTTGTCTGTACGACCCAGACAGTCTAGACAGATTCGGGTTGTCACTGTACTTCCTCGCTTGCCCATGATTGACAGTTTACAGACTGTGCAGCAGTATCATGATCTTGTGTCCGGCTCCGTCAGACGACTGGCTTTTAAGAGCTCCCACAAGTCGTCGCTGTCTGGAGATTTTCAAATGGACTATGGATCTGACCAAGGAACTGGGCCTCCTGGTCAATTTTGAGGAGTCTCAGCTCGTTCCATCCCAGACCATTGTCTCCTTGGGTATGGATCTTCAGAGTCGAGCTTTTCGGACTTGTCCGTCGGCCCCAAGGATCTTCCAAGCCCTAGAATGCATCCAGAGCATGCTGAGAAGGAACCGATGCTTAGTCAGGCAGTGGATGAGTCTAACAGGGACACTTTCATCGCTGGCCCTGTTCATCGAGTTAGGGAGACTCCACCTCCGCCCCCTTCAGTATCATCTAGCTGCTCACTGGATAAAGGACATGACGCTAGAGACGGTCTCAGTTCCTGTTTCCGAAGAGATGAGGTCTACTCTAACGTGGTGGAAGAACAGCATTCTTCTCAAGGAAGGTCTACCATTGGCTGTTCAGACCCCCGACCACCGTCTCTTCTCGGACGCATCGGACACGGGCTGGGGTGCGACACTGGACGGACAGGAATGCTCGGGAACATGGAATCAGGAGCAAAGGACACTTCACATCTATTGCAAGGAGTTGTTGGCAGTTCATCTGGCCTTGATAAACTTCAAGTCCCTCCAGCTAAACAAGGTGGTGGAGGTGAACTCCGACAACACCACAGCCTTGGCTTACATCTCCAAGCAGGGAGGGACTCATTCGAGGAAGTTGTTCGAGATCGCAAGGGACCTCCTCATTTGGTCAAAAGATCGAAAGCTCACGCTGGTAACGAGGCTCATTCAGGGCGATATGAATGTCATGGCAGATCGCCTCAGCCGGAAGGGTCAGGTCTTCCCCACAGAGTGGACCCTTCACAAGAATGTTTGCAGCAGACTTTGGGCCCTGTGGGGTCAGCCAACCATAGATCTATTCGCTACCTCGATGACCAAGAGGCTCCTCTTGTATTGTTCTCCGATTCCAGACCCAGCAGCAGTTCGCGTGGATGCCTTTCTGCTGGATTGGTCCCATCTCGACCTGTATGCATTCCCGCCGTTCAAGATTGTCAACAGGGTACTTCAGAAGTTCGCCTCTCACAAAGGGACACGGCTGACGTTGGTTGCTCCCCTCTGGCCCGCGAGAGAATGGTTCACCGAGGTACTGCAATGGCTGGTCGACGTTCCCAGGACTCTTCCTCTAAGAGTGGACCTTCTGCGTCAACCTCACGTAAAGAAGGTACACCCAAACCTCCACGCTCTTCGTCTGACTGCCTTCAGACTATCGAAAGACTCTCAAGAGCTAGAGGCTTTTCGAAGGAGGCAGCCAGAGCGATTGCCAGAGCAAGGACGACATCCACTCTCAGAGTCTATCAGTCTAAATGGGAAGTCTTCCGAAGCTGGTGCAAGGCCAATGCAGTTTCCTCAACCAGTACCACTGTAACCCAGATTGCTGACTTCCTGTTACATCTAAGGAACGTAAGATCCCTATCAGCTCCTACGATCAAGGGTTACAGAAGTATGTTGGCAGCGGTTTTCCGCCACAGAGGCTTGGATCTTTCCTCCAACAAAGATCTACAGGACCTCCTTAGGTCTTTTGAGACCTCAAAGGAACGTCGGTTGTCCACTCCAGGCTGGAATCTAGACGTGGTCCTAAGGTTCCTAATGTCATCAGGATTTGAACCGCTCCAATCAGCCTCTTTTAAGGACCTCACATTAAAAACTCTTTTCCTCGTGTGCTTAGCAACAGGTAAAAGAGTAAGTGAGATCCACGCCTTCAGCAGGAACATAGGTTTCACATCTGAAACGGCTACATGTTCCTTGCAGCTCGGTTTTTTGGCTAAAAACGATCTTCCTTCCCGTCCTTGGCCTAAGTCGTTCGAGATCCCAAGCCTGTCCAACATGGTGGGGAACGAACTGGAGAGAGTACTTTGCCCAGTTAGAGCTCTTAAGTACTATCTAAGAAGGTCAAAACCATTACGAGGACAATCAGAAGCCTTATGGTGTGCTATCAAGAAGCCTTCTCTACCAATGTCTAAGAACGCAGTTTCTTACTACATCAGGCTTCTGATTAGAGAAGCAAATTCTCATCTGAAGGAAGAAGACCTTGCTTTGCTGAAGGTAAGGACACATGAAGTGAGAGCTGTGGCTACTTCAGTGGCCTTCAAACAGAATCGTTCTCTGCAGAGTGTTATGGATGCAACCTATTGGAGAAGCAAGTCAGTGTTCGCATCATTCTATCTCAAAGATGTCCAGTCTCTTTACGAGTACTGCTACACCCTGGGACCATTCGTAGCAACGAATGCAGTAGTAGGCGAGGGCTCAGCCACTACATTCCCATAATCCCATAACTTTTTAACCTTTCTCTTGAATACTTTTTATGGGTTGTACGGTCGGCTAAGAAGCCTTCCACATCCTTGTTGATTTGGCGGGTGGTCAATTCTTTCTTGAGAAGCGCCGAGGTTAAAGGTTGTGATGAGGTCCTTTAGTATGGGTTGCAGCCCTGTATACTTTAGCACCTTTGAGTTGATTCAGCCTCCCAAGAGGAACGCTGCGCTCAGTAAGGAAGACGATCTTATTAAAGGCAGAGTAACGGTTCAAGTCGACTTCCTTACCAGGTACTTATTATTTCATTGTTATTGTGGATAACTGATTATATGAAATACGGGATACTTAGCTATCCTTTAGTCTTGTACACTGGTTTTTCACCCACCCCCCTGGGTGTGAATCAGCTACATGATTATCGGGTAAGTTTAATATTGAAAAATGTTATTTTTATTAATAAAATAAATTTTTGAATATACTTACCCGATAATCATGATTTAATCGACCCTCCCTTCCTCCCCATAGAGAACCAGTGGACCGAGGAATAATTGAGGAGGTGTCAACAAGAAGTACTTGAGTACCTGGCCACAGGTGGCGCTGGTAAATACACCCCCTTCTAGTATTGTGATAGCTGGCGTATCCCTCCATAGAATTCTGTCGGGCAACGGAGTTGACAGCTACATGATTATCGGGTAAGTATATTCAAAAATTTATTTTATTAATAAAAATAACATTTTTCAATATTAGGTGTAAAAACAAGGACAATGGTTTAGATTCAATAAAGCACTTGTCCACAAAAATAGCCTTCTAATCGCTCATAAAATAAAATGCACAGGACATGCTCTTTAGCTTCTTTGTAGCTTTATGTGACACTGCCAGTAATATCGATCAATCACCTGTAACCTACGTAAAATGCAATTATGCAATGCTTGGAACCCTTTATTTCTGATGGAAGATCAAACTTTTTATGTTATTAGTTAAACGTTGTCTAATATCTCAATTAAAAAGTCAACTGCAGAACTGCATTTTTAAACTAATTTGATCAGAGCCCAATCAAAATGAGTGTTTAAATTATATCAATATTCTGATTGGGCAATTCGAAGTAAAATTCATAAAATCATGAAAAGAAGACATTACATGACTTACATGCTCAAACTCAAATATACACTGTGCGTACCAAAATCTAATAGCCAATAGTAACACATTACAAAAAGCTATGGTGTTTCCACTAAAGAAGCAAAATTAGTGGCTGGAGCTACTTTGAATTCAGGCAAATATTAGCACACTGCACAGTGAAGGGTAAAATTATAGAACACCACGGAATTATATTTCCAATAGAAAAACAATTTCTTCTACATTACATTTTGTGCTTTCACCAAATTTGACCTTTAGTTCCACCACATACACTGTAAACAACTCTCCCATTATCCTCCGGCCCCTTCCCGACAGACACAACTGGGAAACTGGGACTTTGGGTGGTAAAAAACATAAAACAAACATGATTATTTAACACTTTCGAGATTCATAAAAGGCCACAGAACCTAACAAACACACCTAACCTAACAAACTCACCTAACCTAACAAACCCACATAACCTAACCTAGTAGTTCCCAGGTCACAGACCTAACCAGAGAAGGACCCCCCTTCCCAAGTCACAAACCTGCCCAGGTCACAGACCTAGCCGGGGCCGGGGACAAGACCCCAGACCTCCTACGTATATTGACGCAAAGGGTCTCAGTTAGATTTTGCCAGTCATCTCTTTCTTGAGCTTTCAATTCAATACTTCTCCATTCTTCATCTACTTTGCACTTCATAGTCCTCAGCCATGTAGGCCTGGGTTTTCTAACTCTTCTACTCCCTTGTGGAGCCCAGCTGAACGTTTGTTGAACTAATCTCTTTTGGGGAGTACGAAGAGCATGCCCAAACCATCTCCATCTAACCCTCATCATGATCTCATCCACATATGGCATTCGAGTAATCTCTTATAGTTTCATTTCTAATCCTGTACTGCCATTTAACTCCCAATATCCTTCTGAGGGCTTTGTTTTCTAAATCTATTGGAGATTGTTTCATTGTCATACCATGACTCATGTCCATAGAGTAACACCAATCTCACTAAACTGATATATAGTCTGATTTTTATATGTAATTTCAGGTGATTTGACTTCCAAATCTTACTTAACCTAGCCATTGTCTGATATGCTTTTTTCAATCTTTCACTATACTCTAATTATAAAGACCCTGTATTCTAGATCATAGTCCCTAAATACTTAAATGATTCTACCACATTAATCCTCAACTTCCATTGCATACTCCATCCTCATCATCTCTGTCTTTCTTCCATTTATCTTCATCTCAACCTTGTGTGATATTTCATGCATTCTGATAAGCAAGCAATGTAAATCCTGTTGTGTTCTACTAACATCAGCATACGCTAGGTCTGCTAAATTCCTATCACCAATCCAGTCTAATCCTTCTCCACCATATCTGACTGTTCTATGCATTACAAAATCCATGAGGAGGATGAACAACAGAGGTGACAACACATTCCCTTGGAGTGGCTAAAAAAAAATAAAATAAAATCTGACAGATCACATTGCCATTAATATAGAGAGACAGAAACCCCTTTACAGGTCAGAAACATGCCCAGGTAACAAACCTAGAAGGGAGCAAGCCCCAGAAGTCACCTTCCCGTGTCATAGACCTAGGGGGGGAGAGAAGACCACCAGACCCCCCAACCCAGGTCGCAAACTCTAAAAGTAAAACACAAATAATTCCTTACCTTAAGATTGTCACCTACGTCTATTTTTGTTCCTAGCAATCTTCACAGTAGAGTTACAATGAAAACCCTAAAAGATATCTTAGAATCACACTTAGCACACTTTACGAACATGAGCAGAGTGAAATAAATATTTCAGGGAAATAGGAAGCCAATATTTTGCGTAATTTTTTGTGGATATATTATACATCCCAGAGAATAAGGTATAGAGAAGAAAAAGTTAGTTTAAATAAATCCTTAACCTTCACTATTTATAAAAACATGAAAGTCCAATACGTTTCTAACATAAGGTAAACATACTCATGTCCGAAACTTAAAATAATACTGATTAATCTATCAAGAGGGAATGCCAACTACCTCTGGTAACATTGTTTCGCTTGACATGCCCTAGGTTAGGTTAGCATGCAACATTGTAAGCATCAGTTCTGCTGGTCAGAGGCCTTCACAAGAAGGTAAATTATTCACCAGTAAATTTTCCCCACCTAAAACCGCTCGGTTCCCACTGGATGGCCCCCATTACTGTAGGATGTATTAGGGTATATCTTAATAAATATTTATTTGTGATGGAAATAAAGGTAATTTCCGAAGAAAATAGGAGTTTTTCTATATAAATCACATTCCTTTATTAGTAAAGAGTTTTCCATGTTTTTCTATAATAATACCCAGAGAGGTGGAGTTAAAAAGAATAGGAACAAACATGAAGTAACAGGAGTTGCTATCCCTGGCAGTGTGAACAACAGAACTTAAAAAATTTCACTACTTGTCGTAAGTTAATTTTGTTTTTATCTTTCATAATGCCTTTGTGTCAATAATGTAATTTACAAGAATTGCTGTTTTTAGTGTTTTATCCGAGAAAAGTACAAATTACAACAAAAGCGCTGGGTGGGATTTTAACGAAGTTTAACCATTATTTTTTCAGAAGGGAATTATTCATTCATTAAACTGCTATCACTGAAATTTAGCCAAGTAATAGAAAGTAATTATATACAGTACAATGCTATATTATGTTAAAAAAAAAAAGTATAATAGTATGATGTATTGAATAGGCTACGTTGATAGGCAGGTAAATTTTTACAATAAAACCTTGACCTTTACTATTTATAATCAACATGAAAGTCCGATACGTTTCTAACATAAGGTACTGTAAACATAGTCAAGGCCGAAACTTACAATAATATTGATTAATCTATCAAGAAGGAATGCCAACTACCGCTGGTAAAATTGTTTCATTTGACAATTATATGTCTTGACATTCCCTAAGTTAGGTTAGCATGCAACGCTGTAAGCACCAGTTCTGCTGGTCAGATACCTTCACGAGATACTATATGCACATTACAGCCATACATATTGAGTATTTTAGGACTGAAGGTAAAATATCATTCCAGATTGTTATGCTCTTTAGCCACTAACTACTGTATAGCATGTCATATTTTACTCATCAAAACACACCATAAATTGTAAAGTACTGTATAATTATATGTATTAAACACAGGTACAATTACTGTTTCATGTTGATGTATATACATGATAATTATGAGGTAAATTACAAAAATAATATGTTGGTAAAATAGCAGTTTCAGCCAAACTTGGATATCCAACATAAAAATATATTTTTTCACACTTGATTGGCGTGTTTTCAACGAATTTGACCCAAATTTCTGTCACAAATAATTTGATTTAGGGATACAGGGTCCACTAAATAACTGCAACAATCGGGTTCCATAGAGGGGAGTTGGGGTTTTTGGGTGGCATAATAGAGAAAACGGATAAAATAAGAGAAGCCGACTAACCTAAACATGCCAATCATCGTAATAAGAAAATAAAAAGTTACCAAAATCAAAATCGAGTAATAATAATGAAACAGTCAAAACACTGGAGCTTTTGCTTGCCAGACTACGAGACATATAGAAAACGTGATATTCTATCACATTTTATATGGAGTCGTGTCATTCGTAGCAGTCTGCAACATATTACAAAGACCTTGTTACTTAATTGAGCTAATGGTTTATTGATTTTCGATCTGGTGTATGCTCGCTTCACTCATGATTAAACATTATTTCATTGCTGCTATGTTCTGGCAAGCAGAAAATGTTCGCTACACACATTAGCCCTGTGGGTTAGTATTTCGGGGTAATAAAATCGCCACGGCACTTACCTTGGAAAACTTATCACTTTTTGGTATTAATGAATGTTCACGCTGAAACCTATTCACTAGTTCTGGACTTCCAATGTGATGGCTATGAAACTGTCCAATAACCTCAAATATGAGAGGCAACAATTATGGCACGTCTGAACAATAGAATTCATGGCAGTCAATCGACATGCACTGTTGTCAGAAGGATGTATGAATTCCAAAATCCCAGTTAATTGGATAATCTTCAAACAAAGCAACCAATCATGTTCCACCATATTTACTCCACCCATAATTCATAACCAAAAACAAAGGATGATCGGATAATTTTACCCACAATGCATTTACAAAAATAAAATACCATTGGGAGAAAGACTAACATGGCAGCATAAGTACATCCTGGGGATAACAATCAGGAACAATTTCATCGGCAAATATTTCCGTAACCATTAATTTGGGGAAGATTCAAGTAATTTTTCCTTACGAGTCATCTAAAAAAATATACTGTATTGGGGAAGATTCAAGTAACTTTTTCTTACGAGTCATCTAAAAAATATATTGGGGAAGATTCAAGTAACTTTTTCTAACGACCCATCTAAAAAACATACAAGAAAAAAATTGATATCTGAATTTGGTTGAAACTATAATAATACCGAAATGTTATAAATATCATATTTCATCATTATCCAGATCCCTTTTTAATTTTTCTGATAAATGTATCTTTCATATGAAATATCCATTTTAAAAGGTTAACAGTCACAAGAACACTACTTAACCTAACCTAACCTAGTGTGAAGAATTTTTCTTCACTCTTCTTCTTTCATTCGTATTTTTAGCTCTCTCCAAATGAATCTGTAGCTACCCCTTAAACATTCTCTCCAATATTAAGTTTTCTTTACCAAAACTTTGGGAGGACTATTTCAAATCTACTAAATCTGTTGACAGTAGCGCACGCCATGCTCGTGACGTCACAGCGTAGATACGCAAAGCAAGGGGCCTTACCCCGGCGTATGTTGGTTCTTTCCTCAAACTACATGGTTCAAGATAAATATTAAACTGATTTTGAATTAATTCTAATACTGCTGAATTGAATGCATCTTTTATTTCTCAATACCAATTAAGGTTTGTTAATTTTAAGATGTATGCCCATCGCACCTGCCTATTGCTAATTGATCATTAACCAATTAATTTTTAGCAAGCCAGAATAGGTAGAATTGTTGTATATATAAACTCCCTTAGAGCAGCAAGATTTCTCTTAAAGTATTTAGTACAAAATCCTGCCTCCTATGCACACCTTGCAACAATATATTGTTCTGTCCTAAAGTCCCGATACGTATGGCATCTCCACTGGGTTACCGTGCGCATCGTGACCCTCACCTGTCTGGAAAGGTGAAGTGAGGTGATCCCTCTCAACCTTAACCTAACCCCATTCGTACAGAAGCAATCGTGGCTGTCTGACCTACTTGGCCGACTGGCCAGTGAGTGAATCTACACCTCTGGCTGACGGCGCCCCCCTTCCCAACCTCGACTCACCTCACCCAGGAGTCCTGCCGGTCGGAGAGATAGAGAAGAAGAGCATGTTAAACCATATCTTCCAAAGTGAGAATTTTAGGGGTGAGCCAGTCAAGAGTGCAAACTGCAAGAAACAGTCAACAGCCATTGAAGGGCAAAGGACAGTATTCCAAGGAGTGCAGGTAATAGAAATGTGGCCACTTAGTTTTCCCCCATTTTTTAGCTTAGACTAATTTAAACTTGGTTAGGTTATCTGGCTATTACATATTTCGGACTGTGTGTGTGTTGGGATCAGGTGTGTATATTTTTTCGATATTATTTTTCTATTTTGAGACTAGCACAGTCTCTGGGTCACATGGGCCACGTGTCCAGCCCAATTCTGATTATTAATTATTGCAGAATACCAAGTCTAATCAATCATATTTTCATTTAATTTGTATTCCTTTTTTGATAACAGTTTTGTGCTATTAAGATGTCCATTTATTTTAATGTAAATTTATGAAATAAATCAAGATTAGGTTAATTAAACCTCCATCGTACTTTTACTCCCTCATTTATTTCAATGTGCTTATTATGAATACTTGATCACGGGACAAAATACCCGATATTTTAAAAGGAGTAAGTAACTTGAAAAAGGGTGTGTTAGCGAGCGACTTATTATTGAATATCTGCTTCAAAGGTAAAGATCCATATCTTTAAACTTTTAAACTTTACTTTACATCACTGCTCCCATTTTTTTTTATTGTCTCTAATTACATTAACGTAATATTCTGGTCCAGCATCTCACTGGGGTCACTGGGACGGAACCAAAACAGAGCCTGAGAGTGCAAGATGACAATAGATTTGACAAAGCTAGAGAAGGCCATCACATTACTTTAATTTTCACGTGTGGAGTTCTCCGGCCTCTGGACAGAGTAAAATTTCCCCCTTTAGTATTTAAGAGTGACGGTTAGTAAACTGCGGCAGTAAAGTTATTAGCAGGATGTTTGTGTCCCGAGTGTAAGTGCTCATTATCCTCACCTGTAGATCTTTGTGTAACTGACGTAGGGAGACTTTCCTGGACTAAGTACCCACTCACACATTTAAACAATAAAATAAATTCTCCACACCTAGGATCCGTATCCTTAACTAATTACCTACAGTGGAATTGCCAATCTAACAATCAGAAGTTCCAATATACATCGTACTAGGTTAGGCCCACAGTATGAAATAGGCCTACACTAGCCTAACCTAACATAAAAGTACCATTGATCCTCAGGTTTTGATAGTTGTATAATCTAAGATTCTCGTTAAATACTTTCAACTTCCTCTAGTATGTCATTGAAATTACAAATCATATTTTCATTCCAGACTGTCTAAATATTATGAATTTCTCATACCTGCATTGATTCCTTCTATTTTATAGAAATACGGCATGAAGCTCCATTGCTATTCAAGGATACATATATTTCTTGCTAAAACTTGGATGAGAAGGTTTCCACAAAGGCGGGTGACTTCTTATTTTCTCAATTAACACAGCTCCTATATCCAGAGTTCAATGTGTCACCAACGTTTCTTTGCTGTAGCGTAAAGTCGTAAACACTTAACAATAAATACTAACTTATATGTCCGACGACTGACCTAAGTAAACAATAACGTCCGATATTATCATATTACCGATGGGAAGAGTCATCCCTTTTTACGTTTTCTATATTAAAAGAACCCTCCGGACAGCAGTGGTTAGCAAATTCGATTTCGTGTTTGATTGGTGAAATTTACGTTTTAAATAACAATATCAGATGAAAACTCTGTTCGATGGTGAAATCTTCCTTGTAATAGGGCCAAAGAGATGTTGAGCATAACGTATTTCTTCTTAAATTAATATTCTTAAGTATCTGTGTATTGCCATATTTCATCTTATGTCAGCAGCAGATGTGGCTTACTTCCCTGTCTATCTTTCTTACGGATTAATTGACTTTATCGGAGGATTCCGGCAATTTACGTGGTATTCAGATACCTGCTTAAGACAGGCTACATTGACAATTTAATATCAACTTCAAACATATGACAGTGGATGGTAAAGTACTATAGGCCTATAGGCTCAAATGATTGTACAAAATCTAAGAGGAAAGTATAATAATCACAGAAAATAATAATTTTGTACACCAATGAGAATATATGAAAAAGTACTGAAAAAATGTGACAAATTACAAAATATCATCCTGGTATTGCTAAAAGTAATGATATCAAGACAGCAACAAATGCGGTAACTCGGATGGAAAAAAAAAAACTAAATTATGACGGAAATATATGAAAATTTGGACATTAGCTCTTCCATCATTAAAATTTGAGGTTTTTAACTCTCGAGAGAAAGCGGTTCTGACAGGTTACGGACGCGATCCAATCATTCGCCACTGCCATACATGCAGCATCAGTCACGTTATTTTCTTCATAACCGACTAGCAACAAATTTTGTCGTGTCCAAACTTTAAGAAGATGGCTCCTTACCAGTTACCCACCAGTTACCCTTCAGTCACTGACTAGCGATGAATTTTGTCACGTCCAAACTTTAAGAAGACACAGCTCCTTACTACTGTAGTTACCCGCCAGTGAGAGAGGGCCTGAAGTAATATGGTGGGTCTTTCCAATTTCAATCTACTTTGCTGTGCCATTATAACATTTTTAAGATGCTGGTCTAAATGTTAGAGATAAACAAGAGAGTAAAGATGAAGCTAGTTTTTTTTTAAAGCAAAATTTCAAAACTACCCTAATGATTTTTGCTTTCGCCCTTTCAATAAATAAGTTCTTTATGAAGTGGGAAGATGCCTATCTTTGTAAACCCTTACTAGCTCGCAGTTTCAAACAACCTTCGGAATTTAATGTGCCAAAATTCGTTTGGAACCAGAGGAAAAGATCATTGAATGCAGAGCAATATTCTGTATAACATAAATGTAACTTCATAAAAAAAAATCTGTTCATAATGAGATTACATAATTCTTATTGGTTCATTTATAGAAGTCAAGACAAGTAAAGTAATCGCTCGGTGATAATAATAATAAATTCAACACAACATAAAGCAAAGATATTCTTGTGCCATTACAAGCACGGATGAAAGAATGCCCGACCTTGTTAAAAAAAAAAAAAGTTATGAAGTTTACAACAAACATTTATTGCTGTCTCGTGCGAGCTGCGCTGGAGCCCGAGAGTTCGGAGAGGCAGAATATTATTCCATGTTTGTGGTTTCGTATTTACACGGCGTTTTTTTTTTTTTTTTTTTTTCTTATTAAATGGGCTTTTTTTTATCTTGGAGTCGAGGTTGATGGCTTCTCATACGAGATAAAAGGCGAGTTTTTTCTTATTTTCATTTTTGCGCTTGTTTTCATAGGTAAATTTCAAGGTCTAATTTGCGTAATATTAACATTGCGTTTTTTTACCCATTTAACCTCTCCATCCTCCTTATTATATCCGCAAAGGTTATAAAATCGAGTCGGTTTATTTATTTGTCTGTGGACAGGATTACGTCAAAACTACACGACAGATTCTGACGAAATTTTCACCACGGATAGATCTTTTCTTATGCACGACCCTATTTAACTTTGAGCCATTTTAAAGATGACTTCAAAACAAATTGACGAATTTTGATGAAATCTTCACTGCAGATAGTTCTTAAAGGCTCCTCCAAACACCTCCATCTCAGCTCACAAGGAGGGTGAGGGTATAAGCACTATAGGAAACTATCGTACTTGAGCGGGTTCCGAACCCCGGTGGAGCAGAACGCCAGGTAGTGGCGTTTCCAATAGGCTACAGGCGTCCTTCTAGCATAAACGTATTAGAAGTAAAGAAAGCATAAAAAGGCATGAAAAGAGGCAAAGCAGCTGGTCAAGGGATTCAAGTTCCTTCAATATAGGAAATTCCATAGAATAACTTAACCTACTGTGATAGCGCAAGATTCAAGTATTGAAAGGACATTTATTCCATGTAGATTATTTTGCAAAGAGAGTAACATAATCTAAAAATATTAGTGGATATTATGCAAAAAACTATCAAACAATAGAAAATATATTCTTAGTCTATTAAAAATAATTCAATTACTGCAAATACTAGTTACTAGTTGAGATACATCTGTAAATAACCGACAGTGATGTGGCATCGGATAAACTAAATAAAGGAAATATATTAACGATCTCTTCAACGATTTATTCCCAATTGTAAGTCAGTACAATATGCAAAACACTGCTTTGAACCCAATATTCTTCATCAATGAAGAATCTCATCAGGATTTAAGATTGATCGATTGATTCTAAATTTTCTAGCATCCTGACATCGAAGGTCATTGATGCCGATATCATTTATTATAGATAAAGAATAAATTAATTCCATTTAAACTATAAAAGCGAAGATGTCCTTGTGAAAGTTAAATAGCTTAAAAGTGTGCTAACTGATACAGTCTTGCTAACTTATTTATAAGTTCAGAACTGATCCAAGAGAATGGAGGGGATATTTACTTTTATTGGGCAGCAATAGAATCCTCTATTCATCAAACAGTGACCTCTACATGAATATAACATGAAAAGCCAACCAGAGTGGTCTTTCTCACTGACTAATAACTTCAACACTCAACGAAGCGATGGAAGGGGAGCATCAACCCCTAATTCTTTCAATTTTCCCCCTTTTTCTTCAAGCTTTCCCTTCTTCTTCTGGAGTCCTCCTCTGGATTTTCTGGGTTTTTCTATATCTGTAAGAAAACGTTCCATACAATAAATTTTCCCCCTTTTTCTTCAGAATTTCCCTTCTTCTTTGGAAGCCCTTCTCTTCTTTCGATTTCCTACATTTTCACCTTTTCTGAAAGAAAACATTTCGCCTTTACTTCAAGCTTGCTCTCCTTCTTTTGGAGTCCTCCTCTTTGGATTTTCTGGGTTTTTCTATTTCTGTAAAAAAAATGTTCCATACAATAAATTTTCCCCCTTTTCTTCAAGCTTTCCCTTCTCCTTCGGGAGTCCCTCTCTTTTTTTTTTTTTTTTTTTTTTTATTTTCGACATCGAAAAGAAACGTTTAAAAAATAAGGAAATATATTTCTGATCGTATTCGCTTGAGGCGCCGAGAGGACTGAGCCAGGTAATAAATCAAATGTATGAACTGGAACTAGAGAAAAAAGAGAGTAACATGGAAAAGGAAACTTGATATTGAATACAAATCTGAAAATAAATCTGCTTTCTTCATTCATCAATTTTTACAGCGATCAAAATTGATATTTGTGATTTTGGGGAATAAGTGTATAGCATTTTTAAACGTATATCTATAGGTTTTCATCTGCGACCGATAGGATTAGAAGCCCGCATATAGCAACATATCCACTTGCTACTCAGAGGCACGATAAATAAAAAGAATTCTTGTTTTATTATATTGTATCGCAGTGTACGCAACCCGTCAAAAATGACGGCTAGAAAATTAGATAGATATGCACACACAGAGCTTTAACCCTTCCACCCTCTCCCCCTTTCCTCTTAGGGTACATCCCCTCACCAGAGTATGACTATTTCCCCTCTTCCCAACCAAAGAGACATGAAGAGACCGAGTAGTTATACGTCTGGCAATGCTGCTGAGCGTAACGGGAAGAGATATATATATATATATATATATATATATATATATATATATATATATATATATATATATATATATATCCTCCTACGCCTAGTGACGCAAAGGGCCACGGTTAGATTTCACCAGTCGTCTCTATCTTGAGCTTTCATTTCAATACTTTTCCATTCATCGTCTGTTACTTCGTGCTTCATAGTCCTCAGCCATGTAGGCCTGGGTCTCCCAACTCTTCTTGTGCCTTGGGGAGTGCGAAGAGCATGCTCAAACCATCTCCATATAACCCTCATCATGATCTCATCCACATATGGCCTTTGAGTAATTTCTCTTATAGTTTCATTTCTAGTCCTCTCCTGTCCAGCCATTTAACTCCCAATATCCTTGTAAGGGCTTTGTTCTCAAATCCACTAAATTTGTTGGAGATTGAAGGGGCGATCATAAAAGAAAAGAAATCACCTATCAAAATATTTATTAAGTTTTTAACTCGGTTTCATATTTCCATAAGTCATAACTATACTCCGGTGTCTACTCTACAGTATGATAAATGTTCCTTTAACATCAGTTACTTTTACCTTCAGTAACTATAATTCACAAAACAAAGTGGCTTTGCTATAATCTCTTGTCTCAGTACTGTGGCAGGCTAGTAAGGGTCTTGACGGAAAGACGAGCTGTACATGACTAGTTTAAACAAACAACATAACAAGATTATATATAACCAGTTGAGGATAACAATGGCGTATAAACTTTAACAATATGAAACGTACAATGGCCAGCTTAAACAGGATTACCTATTATCAATGCAGAAGAGAGCGGGAGAGAGAAAAAAAAAGTGCAATAGCATTACAGTGAATGAGCGCATATGAAATAAATGTGCGAATTATTAATTCACGGCTGCCCCCTCTTAGAAAAAACATCCATGTGAAATAGGGTGATTGTTACCAGGGAGGATGCACAGAAAAATTCAGCATGGACAACAAATTTAAGCTGCTGAGACATCGCGGGTGTCCTTAAGAGGAGGCAAGTAAGCCGAGCAAATCAGTTGAACTCATTGCCGCGGGACAAAGCTGCTTTGGGGGTAAGATGAAAGTGTTCAAGCATTCCATTGGCTTCAGGGTTGTAAAAGGTTGATTGATATAGGGTGATGCCCAGGAGATTCGCTAATGATGTCCACAATTTAGAAGTAAAAGTGGTACCCCTGTCAGAAGTAATATGCTCAGGGATATCAAATCTCGCTACCCACCCCAAGAGTAAGGCGGATGTACATAAGGCAGATGTTGCCGTTTGCATGAGGATGGTTTCATGCCAATGAATGGAACGTTCAATGACGGTAAAAATGTAAAGGTCTCCTAGTGATGTGGGTAGGAGGCCTACTAAATCGAAGTGAATGTGTGAAAAACGACTCTGAGGTTGAAGAAAGATGCCCACTCCTGAATCCGTGTGTCGATGTACTAATGAAGCTTGGCATGAAGTACAGGCACAGACCCAATCCTTAGCATTCATACTAATGCCATGCCAAATGAATATTTTATGAATTTTGTCTTGAGTAGCTGTACAGTTGATAGGCGCAAAGGATGTGAGAGGCCATGGATTAACTCAAACACCTGTCAGCGCATGGGGGTAGGTATCCAAGGGTGTGGCTTACTAATAATGACATCACAGAGGAGGGTGGCATTGGAGTTGTCAATGGCAGCATCTACCCACAGAAGGATGTGCAGAATGTCCTGCAAGCTTCGTACTCTGGATCCTTTCATTGGGCTTCTGACCAGGCATTGTAATCTAAATCCCAGGTGAATGGCGGCCAACCTGTTTCTTGATGAGGAATCGGCAATGGGAATCATTTCCCAAGGGACGTGTTGAAGGATGTACTTGTATTCAGCCACGGCGAAGAGATGTCAGTGTTCACAGGCATACCAGGCGTTAATCTGTCAAGTAAAGGTGAGCAGCAGGGACATGTGGTGCATGCAAATGACAAAAGGTGTACCCTCTAAGAAGTGGTGAAAGTAACGGACAGCCAATTACACCGCCAGCAACATATGGTACTCGAGTAATCTCTCTTATAGTTTCATTGCTGATCCTGTCCTGCCATTCAACTCCCAATATCCTTCTGAGGTCTTTGTTCTCAAATCCACAAAATTCATTGGAGATTATTTCATTGTCATACCTGAATCATGTCCATAGAGTAACACCGATCTCACTAAACACATATATAGTCTGATTTTTATATGTAATTTCAGGGTTTTGATTTCCAAATTTCACTTAACCTAGCCATTGTCTGATTTGCTTTTTTCAATATTTCACTAAACTCTAATTCTAAAGACTTTATTGGAGATACTAGTTCCTAAATACTTAAATGATTCTACCTCAATAATCCTTTCTCCTTCCAATGATATTTCATCTTTCATTGCATACTCCGTTCTCATCATCTGTGTCTTTCTTCTTTATATATATATATATATATATATATATATATATATATATATATATATATATGTATATATATATATATATATATATATATATATATATACACACATATATACATGTGTGTGTATATATATATACATATATATGCATATATATACATATACATAGTCATATATATATACATATATATATATATATATATATATATATATATATATATATATATATATATATATATATATATACATATATATATATAAACATTATCAACAGGTTTCCTGGAATTCAGACACTTGTTTGGAAGAATTTTTTTATAAAGTTTAAACAAGAACAAAATATATTAAAAAAAAATATTCCTATAACAGAAAATGAGACAGCGTCACCTAACTCTTTTTTGGGAGATCAAATAGAAGTTTTTTTTTTTTTTCAAACAAACCAAATGGAAAAGGCGAAAGGAAACTGCAAAGCTACAAGTATTCCTCGATGTAAAATATTCTTTCACTATTTCTATTTTGTTGGTGGCACCTCGCTTCCATTCATTTGCTCGCCCGTGTAGAAAGTAAAATAAAATTGGTCGGAAAATAAAACCAATACTGAAAGCGAAAACATAGACAGAATGTTTTGGAGATGACCCCACAACAACATCAATATCAAGGATATTAAAACTGGTTCAGGTAACAAATTTATTATATAAAATATTCTTAATTCTTCGGTGTTTTCTAAATCCATTATTCCATGAAATTGAATCTAGTTAATTCTAGTCAAGGATCAATTTAGAGGAAATAAAAATTCTGTTGGTTCTGAGAATAAAAAAAAAAAATGTGGAAACGACACTGTCAGATTTTAAAACCATGATTTAGTGAAAGTTAGTTTTCTTTCACGCGATATTGGTTAATTTATAGTGATGTTTGAAACGATTAAGGGAGCAGCAACTTTTCCCCAAGATTTCCTTTGGGTATTTTGACATTTCAAAGATTTAAAGGTCACTTATGAGTGGCAGAGGCTAGGGACAACGCTCTAGAGACTGACCATATATACATATGAACAGAACCGAAGCCCCTTTCCACCAAAGCTAGGACCAGACCGAGCCAGGAAATGGATGATGATAACTAAGCACGTAGGCCTAAAGGTTCCCCTAAACACCTGCATCTTAGCTCACAAGGAGGGTGAGGGTACACGCACTACAAAAAACTATCGTACTTGAGCGGGTTCCGAACCCCGGTAGAGCAGAACGCCAGGTAGTGACGTTTCCAATAGGCTACAGGAATCCTCCTAGCGTAAACGTATTATAAGTAAAGAAAGCATAAAAAGGCATAAAAAGAAGCAATGCAGCAGGTCGAGGAATTTGAGTCCCTTCGATATAGGAAATTTCATAGAATAACTTAACCTAATGTGATAGCACAAGATTCAAGTATTGAAAGGACATTTATTCCATGTAGATTATTTTGCAAAGAGAGTGACATAATCTAAAAATATTAGAGGCTATTATGCAAAACACTATCAAACAGTGGAAAATATATTGTTAGTCTATTAGAATAATTTCATTACTGCAAATACTAGTTACTAGTTGAGATACATCTGTAACTAACCGACAGCAATGTGGCATCGGATAAACTAAATAAAGGAAATATATTAACAATTTCTTCAACGATTTATTCCCTATTGTAAGTCAGTACATTATGCAAAACACTGCTTTGAACCCACTACTCTTCATCAATGAATGATCTCATCAGGATTTAAGATTGATCGATTGATTCTAAATTTTCTAGCATCCTGACATCGAAGGTCATTGATGCCGATATCGTTTATTATATATAAAGATTAAATTAATTCCATTTAAACTATAAAAGCGAAGATGTCCTTGTGAAAGTTAAATAGCTTAAAAGTGTGCTAACCGATACAGTATTGCTAAATTATTTATAAGTTCAGAACTGATCCAAGGGAATGGAAGGGATATTTACTTTTTATTGGGCAGCAATAGAATCCTCTATTCATCAAACAGTGACCTCTACATGAATATGACATGAAAAGCCAACCAGTGTGGTCTTTCTCCCTGACTAATAACTTCAACACTCAACGAAGCGATAGAAGGGGAGCATCAACCCCTAATTCTTTCTATTTTCCCCGTTTTACTTCAAGCTTTCCCTTCTTCTTTGGGAGTCCTCCTCTTCTTTCGATTTCCTACATTTCCACCTTTCCTGAAAGAAAATAATTTCCCCTTTTCTTCAAGCTTTCCCTTCTTCTTTGGGAGTCCTCCTCTTCTTTCGATTTCCTACATTTCCACCTTTACTGAAAGAAAAAAATTCTTCTTATCTTCAAGCTTTCCCTTCTTCTTCTGGAGTCCTCTTCTTTGGAATTTCTGGGTTTTACTATTTCTGTAAGAAAATGTTCCAAACAATAAATTTTCCCCCTTTTCTTCAAGCTTTCCCTTCTCCTTCGGGACTCCCCCTCTTTTTTTTTTTATTTTAGACATCGAAAAGAAACGTTTGAAAAATATGGAAATATATTTCTGATCGTATTCGCTTGAGGCGCCGAGAGAACTGAGCCAGGTAATAAATCAAAAGTATGAACTGGAACTAGAGAGAAAAAAAAGAGTAACACGGAAAAGGAAACTTGATATTAAATACAAATCTGAAAATAAATCTGCTTTCTTCATTCATTAATTGATATTTGTAGTTTGGGAAATAAGTATATAGCATTTTTAAACGTATATCTATAGGTTTTCATCTGCGACCGATAGGATTAGAAGCCCGCATATAGCAACATATCCACTTGCTACTCAGAGGAACGATAAATAAAAAGAATTCTAGCTTTATTATATTGTTTAGTAGTATACGCAACCCGTCACGAATGACGGCTAAAAATTAGATAGATATGCACACACAGAGCTTCAACCCTTCCACCCTCTCCCCTTTCCTCTTAGGGTACATCCTCTCACCAGAGGTATGACTATTTCCTCTCTTCCCAACCAAAGAGACATGAAGAGACCGAGTAGTTATACGTCTGGCAATGCTGCTGAGCGTAACGGGAAGAGAATATATATATATATATATATATATATATATATATATATATATATATATATATATATATATATGTATATATATATATATATATATATACATATATATATATATATATATATATATATATATATATCTATCCTCCTACGCCTAGTGACGCAAAGGGCCACGGTTAGATTTCACCAGTCGTCTCTATCTTGAGCTTTCAATTCAATACTTTTCCATTCATCATCTGTTACTTCGTGCTTCATAGTCCTCAGCCATGTAGGCCTGGGTCTCCCAACTCTTCTTGTGCCTTGGGGAGTGCGAAGAGCATGCTCAAACCATCTCCATCTAACCCTCATCATGATCTCATCCACATATGGCCTTCGAGTAATTTCTCTTATAGTTTCATTTCTAATCCTCTCCTGTCCTGCCATTTAACTCCCAATATCCTTGTGAGGGCTTTGTTCTCAAATCCACTAAATTTGTTGGAGATTGAAGGGGCGATCATAAAAGAAAAGAAATCACTTATCAAACTATTTATTAAGTTTTTAACTCGGTTTCATATTTCCATAAGTGATAACTATACTCCAGTGTCTACTCTACAGTATGATAAATGTTCCTTTAACATCAGTTACTTTTACCTTCAATAACTATAATTCACAAAACAAAGCGGCTTTGCTATAATCTCTTGTCTCAGTACTGTGGCAGGCTAGTAAGGGTCTTGACGGAAAGACGAGCTGTACATGACTAGTTTAAACAAACAACATAACAAGCTTATATATAACCGGTTGAGGATAACAATGCCGTAAAAACTTTAACAATATGAAACGTGCAATGGCCAGCTTAAACAGGATTACCTATTATCAGTGCAGAAGAGAGCGGGAGAGAGAAAAAAAAAGAGCAATAGCATTACAGAGAATGAGCGCGTATGAAATAAATGTGCGAATCATTAATTCATGGCTGCCCTCTCTTAGAAAAAAACATCCATGTGAAATAGGGTGATTGTCAGTAGAGAGGATGCACACAAAAATTCAGCATGGACAACCAATTTAAGCTGCTGAGACATCGCGGGTGTCCTTAGGAAGAGGCAAGTAAGCCGAGTATATCAGTTGAACACAATGCAGTGGGACAAAGCTGCTTTGGGGGTAAGATGAAAGTGTTCAAGCATTCCATTGGCTTCAGGGTTGTAAAAGGTTGATTGATATAGGGTGATGCCTTGGAGATTCGCTAATGATGTCCACAATTTAGAAGTAAAAGTGGTACCCCTGTCAGAAGTAATATGCTCAGGGATATCAAATCTCGCTACCCACCCCAAGAGTAAGGCGGATGTACATAAGGCAGATGTTGCCGATTGCATGAGGATGGTTTCATGCCAATGTATGGAACGTTCAATGACGGTAAAAAGGTAAAGGTGTCCTAGTGTTGTGGGTAGGGGTCCTACTAAATCGAAGTGAATGTGTGAAAAACCACGCTGAGGTTGAAGAAAGATGCCCACTCCTGAATCCGTGTGTCGATGTACTAATAAAGCTTGGCATGAAGTATAGGCACAGACCCAATCCTTAGCATTCATACTAATGCCATGCCAAATGAATATTTTATGAATTTTGTCTTCAGTAGCTGTGCAGTTTATAGGCGCAAAGGATGTGAGAGGCCATGGATTAACCCAAACACCTGTCAGCACATAGGGGTAGGTATCCAAGGGTGTGGCCTACTAATAATGACGTCACAGAGGAGGGTGGCATTGCAGTTGTCAATGGCAGCATCTACCCACAGAGGGATGTGCAGGATGTCCTGCAAGCTTGGTACTCTGGATCCTTTCATTGGACTTCTGACCAGGCATTGTAATCTAATCCCAGGAGAATGGCGGCCAACCTGTTTCTTGACGAGGAATCGGCAATGGGAATCATTTCCCAAGGGACGTGTTGAAGGATGTACTTGTATTCAGCCACGGCGGAGAGATGTCAGTGTTCACAGGCATACCAGGCGTTAATCTGTCAAGTAAAGGTGAGCAGCAGGGACATGTGGTGCGTGCAAATGACAAAAGGTGTACCCTCTAAGAAGTGGTGAAAGTAACGGACAGCCAATTACACCGCCAGCAATGAGCAGTCGAAGATAGAGTAGTCGGATTCTGCCTTGGACAGTTTTCTACAGATGAAGGCCAATGTGCCGGGCGAGCCGTTGACCACGTGCCCGAGGAATGCACCAATAGCGACATCACTGGCATTAGGAGAGGAGAGGGGCAAGTGGCTCGGCAAAAGTGAGAGCAGCAGCACTTCATAGAGCATTCTTTGCATTACAGAAGGCTGCGTCCTGAAGAAGACCCAACCTGAAGTCTTTTGGCTTGCCCTTGACAGAGGCATTGAGGGGGGCAAGAGTGGCAGAGATGGCTGGCAAGAACCAGTGATAATAGTTTATTATACTCAAGAATTTTTGCAGTGCTTTGGTTGTCCAAAGAGTGGGGGAAGTTATGGACAGCTGATATCTTCTCAGGGATGGTGTGGAAGCCTTCAGGAGCGATGCGGTGCCCTAAGAATGATACTTCATTGGCACCAAAGATAAACTTGTCGTACCGGATTACAAGGCCATTCTATTGTAGGCGGTTGCGAACGATGCATAGATGATAGAAGTGTTCTTCCTTGGAAGAAGAGAGCACAAGTATGTCATTTATGTTACGTACACAGAAAGGGAAGTCCCCTAAGATGCCATCCATGAGGCAGTGAAAAGTGGCCCCAGCATTACGAAGGCCAAAACAGGAGTAATTAAATGTTTATATAGCGAATGAAGTGGGGATGTATACACGTGTGTGGATCTCAGATCTGTTGGAAGCTACCAGGCAGATGTCAGCAGGCTTAGAATGACCATATTTGGTTCTGGAGAGTGACATTGGTAGAAGGGAGTGGCAAGCATCAGTGTCCACCAAAATCAGCACACCCATACCTGCATCATGTAAAAATAAAAGATTAGTGACATTGGAGGCCATTGCCACAAACAATGGCCTACTTATAAATTTTTGGGCCACTGACAACTGTCCGCACATTTCTTCGTAACAGACCCCAATCTTGAGTGGTAGTAGCTGAACTGCAGCTGACAGGCGTCATTAAGTGGCTGTAGGGGTCGTTGGTTGCAGCGTGAGCACGTCATAGGGTGGGTGTCTGTAACTTACTGCATTCACGTCAGCTTTGGTCAGTGTTGAATAAATGTCCTCTTCATCAGAAGTGGAGGCATTGATGGAGGTCTTGAAAGTAGTGAAGTGGTTTCCATCAGGGCATCAACTTTGGTCATCAGGTCCTTCATGGGCAAGGTATCGACATCAGGGATGATGGAGTGCACAGGTTCGGGTAGGTGTTGTACCCAAAGGGCGAGAAGTAAGATCATTTCCCGAGGAGAGCCGTCTACAGCAAGTTACAGGTAAGCAATACTGTCTTTTCCCTAAAGGTGAGTTGAGAGAGCTGAAAAAGCGTGGCTATACGGGCAGTCAGGGAGAGTGAGTACTGCTCCAGGAGAAATGTTTTAAGGGCGTCATACGCTCTTGGGACGTCTACATGGTCACAAAGCCAATCAGAGATTTCTGGGAAAGTGTCCTCGGGGATCGCCACAAGGACATTATTATTATTATTATCATAATTATCATTATTATTAGTTAAGCTTAAACCTTAGGTGGAAAAGCAGGATGCTATACACTCCAGGGCTTTATCATTGAAAAAATAGCCCAGTGAGGAAAGAAAATAAGGAAATGAATAAAGTACACGAGAATTAATGAATAATTATAATTAAAATATTCTAATAACTATAACAACGTTAAAACAGATCTTTTTTATATAAACTTATGTCATCCTGCTCAACAAAAAAACTTTTGCTGCAAGTTTGAACGTTTGAACTTCCAAGGATTCAACTACCCGATTAAGATCATTCCACAACCTGATCACAGATGGAATAAAAATTCTCAAACACTGTGCAGCAAGTCACGTCCTTGCTACAAAAATGAGCTCGCTAACACAAGGCAAATGCTTCTCTGCTGGCGAATGGTGTCAGTTTTATTGATGCAGCAGGGG
>NC_090727.1:139834258-139866758 GCF_036898095.1 Palaemon carinicauda | reverse complement strand
GTGTATTTTTATGCCAGAGTTGCATTTCTGTGGTTCAATATCTCGCATGTCGTCACGGCGGATTGTAAACAATAACATGGACCCATTGTGACCCAAAACAAAGAATCTTGTTATCCTATTGCGATACCATGACGTATTGCAGCATTAACCAATACGATAAACTTGAGCAAACCAAGATTAACTCCTGTATGTATGTTATGCTATTGTGCAATACGCCTCTAATTAGGCCACAACCACTCTTTTTGGTAGCGACATGATAGCGCAAGAAGGTAAACGCATAACAACATGCGTTATGACGCTGGGTACCTGCATGCCATCATACTAATGGCAGGTTGACCTACACTGATCCCTCTCGTTCCAGTTGCAGACAGAAAAATAACAGACTCATACCAGACTACCAACAAGACCCAGAATTGGTAAATTTCATTTTAGATTATCACGATGCCATGTTGCAGATGAAAATTATGTATGAACTTGAACGTTAAAAGAAATGGAGAACTCCAAGACGTTGCTTAGCACGGCATTACTTACATCGCAGAAACGAAAAGGATACTATGACAATTAGATGACAGAATTGGCAACTGAAAATCCAGGATGGGAATTTTACCAGGATTACAGAGAACCTTTTCAATGAAATTGTGGAACATGTGAAACCCTACATAACGAAAAACCTGATATTCTGGAGGGGATCCGTTGAGTCAGGCATGTGTGTTGCAGTTACCTTGCAACTGGAGAATCCTACAAGACCCTATCCTTCTAATGTCATGTGGCTCCCAAAACAATCAGCAGAATTGCGCCCGAGACTTGTCGGACTATTGAACAAGCCTTCGAAGATAAAAATATGCAGTTCCCAGTACTCCAGAGGAATAGGATATTGCCTGCGGATTTGACCAACATTGGAATTTCCCACACACCCTTGGAGTAATAGATGGGAAACAGATTCACATCCAGAACCCAGCCTTTGGAGGAGCTCATTACTTCTTATAAGATTTTCTACACGGTGATTCTTCTCGTAGCTGTCGACACTGATTAAAAGTTCCAGTATTTGGATGCAGGTGCCATAGGATCTGAGTTTGATGGTGGTGTGTTCGCCAAGACAAAGTTATGAGAAATGATGGATAAACATGAAGCTAACTTGTCTGCTCCAGAGAGATTGAAACACAAAATAGAAGAAGATAAACTCCCAGTCAAATACTTCTTCATTGGCGATGTTGTCTTCGTTTTATAGAATAATCTAACAAAACCATATCCTGCACGATGACTGACAAATGCTGAACGAATCTACAAATACAGATTGAGCACGGCAAGACGTACAGTGGAGAACACTTTTGGGATTTTAGCGAGCAGGTAGATAGTGTTCTAAATAATTAATTTCTTCACTCTTTATTCTTTATTTGGTTTACAGTGAAACATTTTATCTATGCTTTTGGAAAAATATCTGTAATGTCAAATACATTGTGTCTACCATTTAATAACTAAATCTATAATTTCCATTGATCTTCTATAAGTACAGCTTACTTTAGACTCCCATAAATCTTCGTTATGAAGTCTGTGGCGTTGGCAGCTTGTGTGCTGCACAACTAAATTTTGACTAGAACTCAACATGCTATGATTGAGGGAGACCAAGAGGATTAAGAGACACATGAAGCCCTATCTGGCAGCTGGAGGTTTGACCAAAAATTACCTAGCCTGACTTCAAGACTGAGAAATACATAAAATCTGGAAGGTTCAAAGGTCACTCATGAATGACAAAGGCCAGGGACAATGGCAATGCCTAGCAAGACAATACCCTAAACCTAAAGACTGCCCATATAAACACTACATATGATCAGCTCCCAAGCCCTCTCCATCCAAGTTAGGACCAGGGAGGGCAAGGCAATGGCTGCTCTACCAAACCCACTTAGCTCACATGAATGGTGAGGTTGCAGACACTACAGGAAACTACCGAGCTTCAGCGTCATTCGAACGACAGTCCAACAGATCGCCAAGCAGAGACGTTTCCAATAGACTACCATCTGCGTAGTACGTCATGACATGACGACACATGATGGTTGGCGAGGTCAGATTGCTTATGCTTTAGCATACAAAAAATTACACGGACACAAGTCGTACTTGTCTAATTTGCCGACCCGGTTACGCTTCAACACGATTAAAAACGGTTTGATCGTTATTAATACGAGGTAGAGTCGAATGAGCAAAAATGACATGGGATGCCTTCAATCACCCATGTGTGACCCCTGCTTAACAGTCTTTCATTTCACATCATAAGGTTCAATACTACACAGTATTCTAAAAGTTTTATTTCAGTTGTGACCAGATTTGTAACTATCTTCGTAATCTGTGGGTTTAATTAGTTGAACTTCAGAATTTCAAACATATTGCCAATGATTTGCTGTTGAACAGATTGACATAAGTGTCCTTTCATGGATTGTACAGTATATGACTGGTCAATCGTAATGTCCCTGATCTCAAAATATTTCATATATTTTATTCATTACTTCTCATAATAAAAGTTCATTTATTTCATTCCCTTTCCCACTGGGTTACTTTCCCTGTTGGAGCTCGAAAGCTTGTATTATCTTGCTTTTCTGGTTAAGGTTGTAGCTTTGCTAATAATAATAATAATAATAATAATAATAATAATAATAATAATAATAATAATAATAATCCGTAGCTCTTCCTCTTTACAGGTGTCTTATGCAAGTCACGACAAATGACAATAAGACCTTAGATCCACAGTAATTAGTGGGTGACCACTGAGTGAATCAGCATAAAATGGCCTAAATAATTAAGAGTATAGAAAATACAGATTACTTTACATGGAATACAGTGTCTACGTTTAAGAAAGTTACCAGTTTTTCTCTGTTAATATATTCTCTCTTCGCATGTGAATAAAAAAGGTTATTCATATTTTAAACCAAATGAGCATTAGTGGAAAGGAAATGTACTGGGAATTTGATATTTTTTATCACTTGTTTATTGCAGACTCCAAATGACTATGTCTTGATATCCACAATGTGTTGTACTATGCAAGCGGTATTTTTAGATTTATTTCAGAAGCAGGTCTTCTGAAAGCTATTCAACTTATGCAGGACATCACTTTTATGGTTTTAAATTGATATTCCTTTTATTTTTCTTATTTATAGCAAAAGATATCAGCCTCAATGACCTTCGATGTCAGGATGTCATAAAACTCAAAATCAACCAATAAATCAATTATCAAATGAAATCACAGTATAAGAATTTTTCTTGGTTATGAGACTTTTTAATCTTGTCACTGGAGTTGTGCACCAAATAGCCAGAATTCGTTCCTTGTTAATGTCACACAATTGTGGTCGTGCGAAACTACATTTCTTCCACCAATGCCGTCATTTAGTACAAAATCTAACATATATAGTTCATTCTTTATAGTTAAATTTTGTGGATAGTACGACAACGCTCACAATAATTTACAATTGTAAACTATCCACCTTCATTATTCACCAGATAAAGTTTGATGTCAATGTGTACTGATTCACAATACAACCTTACATAAATTGCCTAGATTTTACACTCGATGAAAAAAGTTATTTCGTAACTAAGCAAATAAAACGCAATAAAAATAATGATATAATATCAGTTCTAATCCACTGGCAATCACAGAAAGATAAAAATAACGAAAAATACGAACTTTCAAAACAAACATATGAAAAACTGCAAAGATTCAGTATTTCGTACCAAAGAAAATCAGAAAACCTGCACAGAAATACAATTACGGAACGACAAAGTAAAATCTACTGCAGTCAATATTACAATTATACCTTGGAAAAGACGCGAAAAATCAGCATGTTATTTCAACAAAGAATGAGCAAACTTACACCAACATCAATTCTACTCCACAGACGACAATCAAAGAAAAGCCAAAAAAATAACAAAAAATTGGTCCTATCTCGGGCGCTGAAACAAAAGATGATGTTTGGGCAGCGCCAGAATAAATTTCGCGTCCCATTTTGGAAATCTTTCCATGACCCGAGCTGAAAAGCTTTCGAGATTTTCTTCCTCGTGTTTTGAACGTGACCATTGAAGCATAGATATCCTGTCGAAATGCTCAACCAAAGTTTGCCTTCCACGATGCTACCTCCCTACCCCTACCCCTCTCCCTTGGCACCTCCCTCCATTGCCCCCTTCCCCCCCTCTCTCTCTCTCTCTCTCTCTCTCTCTCTCTCTCTCTCTCTCTCTCTCTCTCCTTTTATAATACATTAGAAAGAATACCTTTGATTCCCAGATGCCCAGTTACTTATAAGCCTCAGCAAGACAAACAGAATAAGCTTCGAAACAGATGGGATTCTGTTGACGTAGAAATAAAAGAAATTTTTTGATTTTGTCCATCGAAAACCTCAATATTATTCTTTAGTAAAAACGCAAAATGTTTTATCATGATCTGAAATTCAGGCATTTAGATTTTCTTTTTTTACGGAAACTTTTTTCATTTCATAATTTTAATAAATATTCATTCAAATCAAATTTTCCAAAATATTGATGTTACTGAAATCGATTAATAAGAGATGGACCTTGAACGTTGAAATTATTGATCTCTCTCTCTCTCTCTCTCTCTCTCTCTCTCTCTCTCTCTCTCTCTCTCTCTCTCTCTCTCTGTACTAAACATCATATTTTTATCTTTTATGCTTGTGCTCACGTATATTGAACAGGAAGTTTGGCAATATGAATTATGATAAGATTTCGTGTAATTCATTTCCTACTGCTTCCTCTACAAACAATTTCATAATTCACCTCTCTCTCTCTCTCTCTCTCTCTCTCTCTCTCTCTCTCTCTCTCTCTCTCTCTCTCTCTCTCTCTCGTGATATTCCATGACATCATTATACAAGTTCATTGAATCGAGATTTGAACACCTCTCTTTTATAGTTTATGGACAAAATGTTATATAAACACCCAGATGTATGCCACAGGTCTGAAGAACTTTACAATGACAATGAAAAACAACCTGTAAAAAAGCCGAGAGAAATATCTCCATCCTTAACAATATAATCTGACGGCCGCACATTTATCAAGAGTTTGTGTTCGGCCACAACCTCTGTCCGAGGCTCTAATATCCACGATCGATCACCCAAGATGTTATTAATGAAAGCAGGTGTGTCCCTCCCAGTGTTGGCAGGTAACCGGTGTCCTATTTCTTACAATTCATAACTGGTTCCGATTTACTAGCAAATTGCCCATAAATTGCCCCACAAAAAAAAAAAAAAAAAAAAAAACCATTATGCCCTTTTATGATATCCGAAAGAGACATGGAGCTGTAACTCATGGGGATGAAAATAATCTAAAATGACACAAATGCACACACACACACACACACACGTACACAATAACTTCTCATACCAGTTGGTAGTAAGCTATTATTCACTGCTGTCACGGAATCCACCTAGTTATATTTATCTATCCTGATTTTGCTATTTTGTCAGCGCTTACTTCTCATAGATCTAAGTCTGGCAGAACATATATTTAAAACTCTTGTGTTCCTTTTTTTATTCTGGGACTACAGCTTATCTGCACAAAACCCGCTATTTATTACTGTCGTACGTACAACATTTTAAATACTTTAGCTTTTACGTCAATAATACACAAGATACAAGCAGCAATTGAGTGGGGGACTAAAGATGATCTGATGCAAGAAATAAAATTCGGCAATTATTCTGCTGTAATATATCAAATTCGTTCTACGTTCTTTGCCATAGTACCGTATTTGCTTAATGTACTTCATTTTGATAAAATTGTTTTGATAAAACAGCATTTATCTATGATAAAATACCTTAAGAGAAATTAGTAATTGTCTTAGTTTTGCTGCAATAAAATAATTTTAGATGACTCTTTTGACTTCAGAAACCAGCGTTCGTCTGACATTTCTTATCTTTTAATGTGCAAAAAAGGAACAGATTGTATTTCACAATCTTTTGACTTAAAACAATATCAATTTAAAGTTCTTTGTCTTATTTAATAAGACTATTACTCTAACCAACAAGCAATATTTTCTCCATATTTTGAACGTAAGAAAACAGTAATACTCTGAATTTTCTTATCCTGATATTAGAAAAAGAGTATCGTTATCCTCCTCCTTTGCTTCTCGTGTCCTTTCGGGGAAGAAAAAGCAATATCGACTTATAGTTAATCCATATTTTTTCTTCTTATTCCAGAAGCCAAAGATCCAGAGGATGGCCTCTGGGCAGGGACTGAAAACATCCTGGAAAGGGATGCAATAAAAAGAGGTGACTATTCATGAATTTTTCCAGTCATGAATGCATTTCTGAAAAGGTTTTTCTTTTTCTTTTCTTTCGTCTGTGAGTGGAAAATCCATAAATTGGCCTTGAGGCAATTCCTTTAAGTGTCCCTGAAGAGTCTATTAATCAGGGACTTGTCAAAGTGCTTATTCTTGGTCTCCTTTGCCATGACTCCTCCTTGGCCAAGGTCTGGAGGCATTTTAGTAAGAAGTCTATCTATTATCCATGGCAGCTGTAAATTCTCCAAAGAAAGGACTTTGGGTAATTTAAAGATGCATTCTGGTAAGGAGAATAGGTTGCTTCTGAAAATGTCTTTCCGAAAGTTGCCATGAAAGCAATATATATGTATATATATATATATATATATAGAGAGAGAGAGAGAGAGAGAGAGAGAGAGAGAGAGAGAGAGAGAGAGAGAGAGAGAGAGAGAGAGAGAGAGAGAGAGAGAGCGTTTGGCTATATATATATATATATATATATATATATATATATATATATATATATATATATATATATATATATATATATATATATATATATATATATTTGGTCAGGTAGGGGAGAGACTGAGTAGTCAGACCTTGGTGAGAGACTATGTGTGCATATCAAAGTATTTATCTGTCATCTTTGATGGGTAACGTACACTAGTAGTGTGTATGTATATGTATATATATGTGTGTGTGTGTTTTGTAAAGCTGTTCTGAGGAAACAATAAATTGATTTCTCTTGTGTTAGTAGCCACTGAAAAAAAGTCTATAAATACTAGAATTTAAAAAAAAAAAACGAAATCTACAGCAATTGAATTATGCACAGCGTGTGAAAGGAAAATAATTCGAATATAATTAAATGCCCTTGGTAGTCCTTTTACTGTTTCAGATAAAATTCTATGATTCATTTTCATAACAGATAATCTAACTGTGGATACAGCGATACGTATATCTTTATTCTGACGATTATGTTTTGCAAGATATAGCAATTTCTCGTCTAACGATTTACTAGTAAGCCAAGTGGTGCTAAAAAGATGTAAATTTAAGTTTGCTTTGTTAATATGCTATCGATCGCTGCACGTAAACACCAATAATTCTTACAGACTATCACTAGACAGTTTTCCGAAAACAATTTCTCTCAAGTTAGAGTTTTCCCACATATCCATTTTCTCTTACTTCTATCATATTCCCTTAATACTCATTTTCCTTCCCTTTCGTTGTAACGATTCCTCAATATCATAACTTCGAAGACGACCAGTAAACAGTAATGATTGAACGCATATTTTCTTTAAATTATGATAGTAAGGTACTTTTAGCCCCCAAAAATAACATTAATAAAATGGGATGCATAATCCAAGACACGGGATGATGTTATTTGACTCGTGTTGGATGAGGTAAGACAAAAAGTGGTAGACTGGATTGTGAAGGTGTAGATACTGTCTATAACCTAAGACAGTATTACAATTTATTTTATGATGTAATTGTAAATACTTTGTCATATTATGTAGATATATTTGGTGAGGTTCAGGTAACACTGTATGACTTGAGAGTTCCAAATAGGGTCATAAACATGGAAATAACTTGGTCTTACAGCCCAGCCATTTTTCGTACCACACAATAACGTTACTTTCGGGAGCTTTAGTACCTCTTATCTCAGCTAAAGTAATGCCTGGAGACATAAAAAAGATAACACAATGAAATCAGTCCCTCAATGAATTTACAGTGTATGTTGGTAGCAAGGGAAAAGGATAGACTTTTCTCTCGGCCGAGGTAGGTTGTTAATGATAAACACAAACCTATGGAGTATTATTATCATTATTATTATTATTACTTGCTAAGCTACAACCCTAGTTGCAAAAGCAGGACGCTATAAGCCCAGGGACACCAACAGCAAAAATAGCCCAGAGAGGAAAAAAAGGAAAAATAAAATACTTTAAGAACAGTAGCATCACAATAAACATTTCTTTCATAAACTAAAAAAAAAATTAACAAAACAAGAGGAAGAGAAACTAGATAGAATGGGGTGCCCGAGAGTACCTCAAAACAAGAGAACTCTAGCCCAAGACAGTGCAAGACAATGGTACAGAGGCTATGACACTACACAAGACTAGAGACAATGGTTTGATTTTGGAGTGTCCTCCTCCTAGATGAGCTGCTTACCATAGATAATAGCTCTTCTACCCTTACCAAGAGGAAAGTAGCCACAGAACAGTGAAGTAGTTAAAATCTTGGGTAAAAAAGAATTGTTTGGTAATCTCAGTGTTGTCAGGTGTGTGAGGACAGAGGAATCTGCAAAGAATAGGCGAGACTATTCGGTGGATGTGTAGGCAATGGGAGAGTGAACCGTAACCAGAGAGAAGGATCCCATGTAGTACTGTCTGGCCAGTCAACGGACCCCATAACTCTCTAGCGGTAGTATCTGAACGGTTGGCTGGTGCCCTAGCGGTAGTATCTCAACGGTTGGCTGGTAACCTGGTCAACCTACTGCCAATGAATTAAACGCTGCCTGAATGGAAAAAGATATACACAGTATACAGCCGAGTAAATAACAACGCAATTGAAATCGAAAGGTTTGTTCAGACTAGAAGCACCAAATAGAACAAGAATTGCTGTATATATTCCACTGCAAAATGAGATCAATAGAAATAAACGTTAAGGGAAAAAACTCTCAGGCAACGTTTAGTGCAGCTTGTTCATTCTGCTCTTGTTTCACACCTTACCAAGGATAATTTTTTGAACTTATGTCGTTTTTTCCGTGAACTTTCAAATGATTTTGATTCTTTTTACTT
Organism: Palaemon carinicauda; assembly: GCF_036898095.1. Classification (NCBI taxonomy): domain Eukaryota; kingdom Metazoa; phylum Arthropoda; class Malacostraca; order Decapoda; family Palaemonidae; genus Palaemon; species Palaemon carinicauda. Next base: position 139,857,713 of record NC_090727.1, on the reverse strand, counting down.
AGAGAAAACGCAGAATATTGTTAACTGATCAGTCATGTAACACAAGACCAGATACTTCACGGAAGACATTATTTCCGCCCTAAAGAATACGAGATGAAAACTGTCAAAATAGAAAGAAAATATATTGAGTGACAAGCACTCCTACGATGATTAGGACAGTTTGGTTAAATAGTTCAATCATTATGTACACTACATGTACAGCAATTGGAGCTATTCGGCACTGAAGGAGAAATAAAGGTTAAGTTTTTTTCGTGTAGTCAGATACTGCCTTGGACCAGTTTGTTGCCAGATCTACTTTTGTGAGCATCTTTTAATTTTCCGCCTCGGCTGCTCTGCATGCAGCTGGCCTAGAATACAGAGGAGCAAATGCTACTTTTCTAGGTCAATGTTTACCTTTACTTCTTCTACTTGTTTTCTATCTCTTCGAGGGATGAATAGTGGTATAGTGCTTCTTGGCATTAATAGCTGCATTGTATAATTTGTAATCCACTGGTTTAGAATACTGTAACTTTTATACAGTCAATCATGAGCCATAAAAGCTCTCTCTCTCTCTCTCTCTCTCTCTCTCTCTCTCTCTCTCTCTCTCTCTCTCTCTCTCTCTCTCTCTCTCTCTCTCAATTTCATCATATTGCTTACAAGTCTTCAAAGGACTAGAAATCTGAGTATTTCTTATTCGGTCTTTCTGTAGGATATAAGGATGGATAAACGAGAACATTCCCTGGTATGAAATAACATCTTACCATAACAAAATAGAAAGTGTACATCTCTATTTAAGCGTGATTCCTCCCAAACAAGAGAGAAGATGCATCTTTTTAATGCAAGAAAGATTGCTCGTGTGACGACCAATGACCAATATTGCATTTAACCAAACTATAGTCCATATCAATATTACCTCTTTTACTCCTCTATCGCATGGCCAAGATAAAGACCGGTATAATTCATATACATCACTCAAGAACTTAACTGCAATAATAGAAATATATGCATGCTTTTATAACTATCACATATTCTGCAGGATGTTATGCTAATATAGAAATTTCATGACAACTTGATACCACTGAAGTGTGCTTTTAAACAGCATATAATTTCCAACTAATGTGTGACAGAAATTTATTTGAAATCAATACAAAGATGGTCATATCTTGGTTTTTAACATTTTTTTTTTATGTTATTGCCACAAAAAAAAAAAAAATGTAGGTACCTCATTCTGTGTTAACTCGAAACTCTTTATAGGATTTTTATTGGATTGAAATGTCAAAATATCGAACTTAATTAAAGTATAGATTTGGAACGTTTAATACTGTACAAATTGCAAAGTCATTCCGGTTCATCTTAATTTCTACAGTAGGTTAATAGGAGAGACCTGTGGGTTTGTTAACTCTTGTAAGGGATTTTTCATTCAGGCGAGTAGAACGGGCAAAAGAAAAGTGCGTTATTATTGACTCATTGATTCAAATGCCAGTTTTGATCCTAACACTCAATATTTTTGCAATCTAATTTTTCTGGTTAAATTATCGATTAGACTTTAAAAGTAGATATTTCATCAAGATTTGAAGCACTGTACGAATCGGGCACGTAGCCCACTTGTCTGTGAACACTTTCTCTGCTTCAACGCTCCTTCATGGATGTTGAATAAGAATGAGAGAAAATGTAATTGATGAGATCAATTGTCTGCTATATGTGGCGTGAGAAGAACTGAGAACATGAAAAATGTGTTAGCGTAAGCGAAAAGATGGCTCAACCCAATGAGGAGTGGTTTGATCATGTAGAAAGAATGGAAGGTGATATTATCGTGAAAAGTGAATACTTTAAAACAATTAAAAGCAATACCGAGAGAAATGTCCACAAAGTCTTAGCATATAAGAGATATATGAAGGGTGCAGCAACATGTTCTTGAACCTTTCTGTATTTACTTCTGTTGTTGAACCTTCGGTGTACATGCTTCTGTTGTTGAACCTTCTGGGTAGGCACTTCTGTTGTTGAACCTTCTGGGTAAGCGCTTGTGTTGTTAAAACCTTTTGGGTAAGCACTTCCGTTGCTGAAAATTCTGTGTACGCGCTTCTGTGGTTGAACCTTCTCGGTAGACCCTTCTGTTATTAAACCTTGAGGGTAGGTGCTTCTGTTGTTGAACGATCTGAATAAGCGCTTCTGTTGATAAACCTTTTGTGTAGGCTCTTCTGCCTGGAAACTTTTGTTGTTGAACCTTTTTTGTAGGTACTTCTGCTTTTGAATCTTCTGTTTAGGCACTTCTATTGTTGAACCTTTTGTGTAGGCATTTATGTTGTTGAGACTTCTGTTTAGGCACTTCTGTTGTCTTCTGCGTAGGCACTTCTGTTGTTAAACATTCTGTGTAGGCACTTCTGTTGTTGAACCTTTTGTGTAGGCACTTCTTTTGTTGAACCTTCTGAGAAGGCAATTCTGTTGTTAAATCTTGAAGGTAAGCGCTTCTGTTGTTGAACTCTCCGAATGGACGCTTTTGTTGTTAAACCTTCTGTGTAGGCTCTTCTGCCTGGGTACTTCTATTGTTGAACCTTCTGTATAGGTTCTTCTGCTGTTGAACCTTTTTTATAGGCATTTCTGTTGTGGAACATTCTGTATAGGCATTTCTGTTATTGAGACTGTGGCACTTCTGCTTTTTAAACCTTCTGTGTAGGCACATTTGTTATTGAATCTTCTGTTGTTAAACCTTCAGTGCGGGTGTTTCTATTGTTGAATCTTCAGGGTAGGCACTTATGTTGATGAACCTTCTGGGTAGACGAATCTGTTGTTGAACCTGTGTAGGCACTTCTGTTGTTGAACCTTCTATGTACATACATCTGTTGCAGAACATTCTGTGCAGGCACTACTGTTGTTGAACCTTCTGTGTAGGCATTTCTATTGGTGAACCTTCTGTGTAAGCATTTCTGTTGTTGAACCTTCTATGTAAGAATTTCTGCTGTTGAACCTTCTACAGTATGTAAGAGCTTCTGTTGTTGAACTTTCTGTTCGGGTACTTCTGTTGTTGAAACTTTTGGGTAGGCACTTCTGTTTTGAACCTCTGCAACACTACCTATTGCATTGTCAAGCAACAAGCCTATTAAGACAGGATTTCAACACGAATATTCCCGTAACTGCGATAGCAATAATAAAACTCATTATTGCTAATGTTGATACATTCTCAGCCTTTCTCCACAGCTACCATTTCCCCAGATAACGTAGTTCCAGCACTAGTTTAAAATCTAAGTAACCCTGTTTAACCTCTTTTCAGCTCTCCGCCCACTTACAATTTCTCTTCTCTCTTTATTAAAGTTCAAGAACCCCTCCCAACTAAACATCTAATAAGAAAGCACATAGACATCTCAATGGCTGCAACAAATAATCAAAATTTCATCTTTATTTTTGTTCTAGTATTTTCAGGTATAGGAATGTTTATTCCACCCTTTTCTCTAATACACACATCAGCTAACTAATTTCTCTTTTTCAGCTCTCTCCTACTCAAGCTGAAACTTTATACTATTGCTCATTCTAGAAACTTAAGCTCAAGTTACTAAGGAAGTTTTTTACTTCAATACCAATATCTCTAACTAAACCTTTCCCAACTAATTCCTGAACTCTTCTACTCATAGGGACTTACTGCTGTACCTCTATCTCTCCAACTAAGCGACGGGAACCAGTGGGCTCTCTAGGGGACGATGCCTCCTCCCTTCCGTCACCATTCTTCCTCTTCCAATGACCAAAAAGAGGCAGGGGTGCAAAGTTGAGGACTATCCTTAACCCACATCCTATCCCAAACCATCTAAAAATAAAAGTTGCTGATTATCCTTAACCCACATCCTACCCCAAACCACCCTACAAATAAAAGTTGCAGATCATCCCACAACCTAAATCAACTACATCCTAAAAACCCAACAAAACTTCTATGGGCTGCAAGTGTGCAAGAGTCTGTGCCTGGCCATAAAGGACAGCCAATCAAAAAAAAAAGTTACATTTCTGTGGTTAAATGTATTGCATGTCGTCATGGCGGATTGTGACCAACCTCATGGACAGTAGTGTCCCTTGTGACCCAAAACAAAGAATCTTGTTACCCGATTGCAACACCATGACATATTGCAGCATTAACCGTAACAATAAACTTGGGCAGACCAATATTAACTCACGTATGTATGTAATCCTATGGTGCAACATGCCACTGATTAGCCCACAACCACATTTTTTGGTAGGAATATGATAGTGCAAGTACATAACGCATAACGACTTGCGTTATGACGTCGTGTACCTAGATGCCACCATACAAATAGCAGGTTGACTTACACTGATCTTTCTCGTTCCAGTTGCAGACAGAAAAATAACTAAATCTCTCATCGAAATTTTGGAAGAACATGTCAAATCTAGATTTATTATACCTTATACCAGACTACCAACATGACCCAGAATTAGTAAATTCCGTTTTGGATTATCACGATATCATGATGCAGATAAGACTTATGTATGAACTTCAACGTAAAAAGAAATGGAGAACTCCAAGATGTTGCTCGGTCCAGTATTACTTAGAACGCAGAAAGGAAAAGGATACAATGATAATTTGTTATGCCAGAATTGGCAACTGAAATTCCAGGACTATACAGGAATTTCACCAGGATTACAGATAACCTTTTCAATGAAATTGTGGAACATGTGAAACCCTACATAACGAAGACCCTGACATTCTGGAGGTGATCCGTTGAGCCAGGCATGTATGTTGCAGTTACCTTGCAACTGGAGAATCCTAAAAGACCCTGTCCTTCCAATTTCATGTGGCTCCCAATGCAATAAGCAGAATTATGCCCAAGACTTGTAAGACTATTGAACAAGCCTTCGGAGATAAGTCCATGCAGTTCCCAGTACTCCAGAGGAATAGATTGCCCGTGGATTTGAGAAACAGTGGAATTTCCCACACACCCTTAGAACATTAGATGGGAAACACGTTCACATCCAGATCCCAGCCTTTGATGGAGCTCATTACTTCTTATAAGAAATTCTACTCTGTGATTTTTCTTGTAGCTTTCGACACTGAGCACAAGTTCCAGTATGTGGATGTAGGTGCCATAGGATCCAAGTCTGATGGTGGTATGTTCGCCAAGACAAAATTATGAGAAATGTTGGATAAACATGAAGCCAATTTGTCTTCCCCTGAAAGATTGAAACAATAAATAGAAGATAAACTCCCAGTCAAATATTTCTTCATTGGAGATGTTGCGTTTGCTCTAAAGAATTACTAACAAAACCATATCCTCCACGATGACTGACAAATACTGACCGAGTCTACAAATACAGATTGAGCAGGGCAAGACGTACAGTGGAGAACACTTCTGTGATTTTAGCGAGCAGGTTGATATTGTTCTGGTTAATTTCTTTACTCTTTTTCATTATTTAGTTTAAAGTGTGACCTTTTATCTCTGCTTCAGGAAACACGTCCATAATGTCAAATACATTGTGTATAAAATTTAATAATTAATTCTATAATTTCCATTCATCACCCACAGGTTTAGATTACTTTAGACTCCCATCAACCTTCGCTAAGATCCTACCAAGTCAATGGTGTTGGCAGGTCATGTGTTGTAAAGCTTAATTTTGATTTATTGATTGAATGGAAGTTTTTTGGCATCCTGACATCGACGGTCATTGACGCCGAACTTAATTTTGACTAGATCTCAACATGCTATGAGTGAGGGAGACCAATAGGACTAAAAGACGCATGAGGCCCTACCTGGCAGCTGGAGCTTTGACCAAATTTTACCTAGCCTGACTTCAAGACTAAGACACATCTAACACTAAAGATTTAAAGGTCGCTCATGAATGGCAAAGGCAAGGAACAATGACAATGCCTAGCAGGCCAATACCCTAGAGCAGTGGTTCCCAAACTGGGGGGCGCACCCCACTAGGGGGGCGTGAGGACGATACAAGGGGGGGCGTGAAGTTATCTGCTCGAAATTACTTGTTTAATAGAATAATAAAACCATTAAAAGAACAAATATCTGTCATTACATATGTGCAAAGTATAATTATAGCAGTCACTCCAACCCGTTTTCTATTAAGCTAGTTCTCTTTACACGTTTTGGACACGTCACTGATACCAGCCAACTGGATTTTCAGCTCTTGTTGTTCTGAAAACAAAACAGCACAACCAACTTGATGTAGAAAATGACTTGCGTTGTGTGCTATCATCCTTCAATCCTAGAATTTCTGATCTTATGAGGAATAAGCAGCAGCATCCATCTCACTAAATTTGACCAGAAATTGTGCCTTAGTCTCATAAGTATTTCCAAATATTATATGCCATGTTTTCAAATTATCTATTCTTAAAATTGCAACTCAATTTTGCCAATTTGCTAATGTTCAAACTTTTTTTCGCTCACTTTGAACCAAATGTTTCGTTTTTAGTTACTGGAATGTACTATTATTTGTTTGAGTGGCTTTCATTATTAAAATGTAATACAAACAGAAATCTGTTTTTCTGTACAATGCTAAGAAATAAATGTAAGAATCATTTCATATAAAAAAAGAGAGGAGTGGGGGCGTATGGGTCTACTGGAAGCAAAAAGGGGGCGTACGGGTCTACAGGAAGCAAAAAGGGGGTGTCAGGTAAGATAGTTTGGGAACCACTGCCCTAGAGACTGACCATATATATAATACATATGATCAGTGCCCAAGCCCCCTCTACATCCAAGCTAGGACCAGGGAGAGCCAAGCAATGGCTGCTGATGACTCAACAGGTAGACCTATAGGCTCTCCCAAACCCACCAACCTTAACTCACAAGAATGGGGAGGTTGCAGACACTACGAGAAACTATCAAGCTTCAGCGTGATTCGAACCCCAGTCCGACAGATCACAAGGCAGGGACGTTTCCAATAGGCTACCATCTGCGTAGCACGTCTTAACACGACAACATATGTTAGTTGGCGAGATCTGATTGCCTATGCTTTTGCATACAAAAACATTTATGGACACATGTCGTAATTCGTCAAATCTGGCAACTTGGTTACGCTTCAACACGATTAATGGCGATTTGATCATTAGTAATGTGAGATGGAGTCATAATTAGCAAAAATGACATGGGAGGGCTTCAATCGAGGATGTGTGACCCCAATTGAAAAGTCTTACCTTTTCCGTAATGAGATTCAATCCTACACAGTATTCTAGAAGTTTCATTCCAGTTGTGGCCAGATTTGGGAATTATCTTTCTAATTTGTGGGTTTAATCAGCCGAACTTCAGAATTTCAAACTTGTTGCCAATGATGTTCCGTTGAACAGGTTGACATAAGTCTCTTCTCATGGATTGTATATGGCTGGTCAATCGTAATGTTGTCACTGTACTGGAAGCCAGGAAGTGGCCTGTGATTCCTATTAAATTTCATAGGGTGCATATGAATGTGGTAGGACCATTTCCTACTGGTTTAACACAACATAAGTATATATGTGTATTTTTGGATGCATTTACTCGGTACACTCATACTTACGCAATGTTTGTTAAATCAGCAAATTCATTAACCCAGGCTCTGTGCTCTTTTATTACTAGGTTTAGTTGCCCGAAAACTATGATAAGTGATAATGGTCTCGAGTTTATAAACAAGGTGGTGAAATCGGTCACGGCCTTGATGAAAATTGAACACTTTTCAGTGACTGCATATAGGCCTTCAGCTAATGGCTTAGTGGAATCGCATAATCGGATAGTGCGAAATTTACGTTACTTAGTGGCTGATGACCCCCTTCATTGGCATGCCATGCTTCCTACAGCTGAACTAGTTTTGAACACTGCATATAATGCTTCGCTCAGAGACACGCCTTTCTTTTTAGTGTATGGACAGGACCCTTTGATACCATATATGATCCAGATTAATTCGCAACAGTTACCAAATTATTCAACTGAGCTATACCGTATATATTTACTAAATCTATTGAGGAGAGTAATGAACACCACTGAAAGGTTCTTGAAGAGCTAAGGAAAAACACAGCTCTAAGTATGATGGTCGGTTCAAAACCGCACCGGTAAAAGTATCAGTGGGCGATCGTGTGTATTTGAAACGATTACAACCTAGGAAACACAAACTTGAGCCAGCGTATTTGGGTCCGTACCGAGTAAAGATGGTTAAATCTAACACTGTAGTGATACAAAGCATTATTAATGTCGCAGTATCTGAACATCATCAGGCACACATACATGTGGAGCCTGAAGAGGTAATTTTCAAAAGTGTCAATCAGAGTGTTCCTCCTTACCCCTGCATACGTGACATTCCTCGAGCTGATGAGTGGAATTTTTTTTTCCTTTGCTGTTGTTGTTGTTTGAACAGACCTCATTTCTTCTTTTAATGTGTTCTGAATAAACTTGATGATAACAATGTGTTCTTATGTTGATGCTTAATGTATACGTAAAGTGTTATGGTAATTTTGCTGAGCGTGGCAATACGTATGACATACTGTCGAGTGAACCTAAAAATAATCAGAGGTTAAAATAAACTTGATGATGACAATGTGTTCTTATGTTGATGCTTAATGTATACGTAAAGTGTTGTGGTAATTTTGCTGAGTGTGGCAATACATATGACATACTGTTGAGTGAACCTAAAAAGAATCAGAGATTAAATAGGTCAGGTGTGATCCTTCAGGCGGATGTTGTATTATTTATGTATTTATAAGATTCCTGGTTGCTGGGGCCGCGGCGGTTCCCGAAGGGCAAGTGGCTACAGGATTAAAGTTCAGCCTTGAGGAAAGGCAGTGTTAGAGAATGTGTAGATGTGAATACCTTATACTTAAAGTTATAAGAGAAGGGCGGGAAGATGAATGATTTTCTCAGGAAAACAACTAGTGGCCACCAGTTGATAGTTGCAAGTGCAAGTGTAGTAGCAATTTAAAAAAAAAAAATGGCGAAACGGTGGTGGTGAGTTGTGTTGCGAAATTGTGCTGTAAACCGGGACAAGTAAAATCGAGGGATGAAGGAATATCTATTCCTACCACTGTCCCGCCCAAGAAGCCCGTATTACCCACAACCAGAGGGAGGTTATTGATAAGGTTGTGTAATACTGATGTTGATATGATTTTTTTTTTTTTTCACTTCAGGTATTCTGTATTTTCGATGCAAAGGTCATAAGAAGAAATGAGTGGTATCATTTATATTGTATTGTGTACATTTCTACATGCAATATCTAATTTTTTTTTATATTTTTGAAAGATGTATTTTTTTGGGTGATTTCTATATATATATTTTATGTTGCATTTCTGTTTAGTACATGCTATGCATATTCCGGGTCGGAATGTCCTCCATATATCATAGACTAGAGAGGGCGAGTGCCAACCTCCTCCCGGAGTGAGGAGCTTGGGGGAGGGGGAGAGTAATGTCCTAATCATTGTATGAATATATGTGTTACATGTCAAGGTAAATGAACTCTATAATCATGAGAATTCCACAAAACATAACAATTCAGCATGTTGTTGTAGCAAGATTTCATCTTGCTTGCGAGGGGAGTTAGTAGCCTTTGTGCCTTCTTTGAGACAAGGCGCTCACATGAGAGTGTCGGCTTTAGACAGTGTATTCACGAACCTTTTGTAATAAAGTGAAAAAAACCCCTGTTCCAATGTCTCATTATCCGTTGACATGGGACAGGTCTTCTGAAAGCTATTTAACTTATGAAGGACATCACTTCTATGTTTTTAAACTGTATTTACTTTTAGACTATTTTTAATTTATAGCAAACGATAGGCCTCAATTACTCTCGATTTCAGGATGCCAGATAACTCAAAATCAACCAATCAATCAATTGGCAAATGAAATCCCAGGAAAAGAATTTTTCTTGAAGATGAGACTTTTGAAATCTTGTCACTAAAGTTGTACATCAAACAGCCAGAATTCGTTCCTTAATCTAACGTTTATTAATATAATGTCACATAATAGTGGTCGTGCGAAACTACAATTTTTCCACCAATGCATATATAGCGCAATCTTTATAGTTAGGTTTAATGGACAGTACAACAACGCGCAGAATAATTTACAATTGTAAACTATCCTCCTTCATTATACGCCATATAATGTTTGATGTCAATGTATACTGATTCACAATAGAACCTCACATAAATTCCCTAGATTTCATACTCGTTGAAAAATTTATTTCGTAAGTAAGCCAATAAAACGTAATAAAAAGAATGACCAATATCAGTTTTAATTCTCTGAAAATCACATAAAGATGAAAATAACGAAAATACGAACTATCCAAACGATCATATGAAAAACTGCAAAGATTCAGTATTTCGTACCAAAGAAAATCAGAAAACCTGCACAGAAATACAATTACGGAACGGCAGAGTAAAATCTACTGCAGTCAATATTACATTTATACCTTGGAAAAGACTGCGAAAAATCAGCATGTTATTTCAACAAAGAATGAGCAAACTTACACCAACATCAATTCTACTCCACAGACGACAATCCAAGAAAAGGCAAAAAATAACAAAAAATTGGTCCTATCTCGGGCGCTAAAACAAAAGATGATGTTTGGGCAGCGCCAGAATAAATTTCGCGTCCCATTTTGGAAATCTTTCCATGACCCGAGCTGAAAAGCTTTCGAGATTTTCTTCCTCGTGTTTTGAACGTGACCATTGAAGCATAGATATCCTGTCGAAATGCTCAACCAAAGTTTGCCTTCCACGATGCTCGCTCCCTACCCCTACCCCTCTCCCTTGGCACCTCCCTCCATTGCCCCCTTCCCCCCCCCCTCTCTCTCTCTCTCTCTCTCTCTCTCTCTCTCTCTCTCTCTCTCTCTCTCTCTCTCTCTCCTTTTAAAATACATTAGAAAGAATACCTTTGATTCCCAGATGCCCAGTTACTTAAAAGCCTCAGCAGGACAAACAGAATAAGCTTCGAAACAGATGGGATTCTGTTGACGTAGAAATAAAAGAATTCTGATGATTTGTCCATCGAAAACCTCAATATTATTCTTTAATGAAACCACAAAATGTTTTATTATGATCTGATATTCTGGTATTTAGATTTTCTTTTTTTTTCGGAAACTTTTTGCCTTTCATAATTTTAATAAATATTCCTTTAAATTCAATTTTCCTAAATATCGATGATACTGAAATCGATTAGTAAGAGATGGATCTTAAACGTTGAATTATTGGTCTCTCTCTCTCTCTCTCTCTCTCTCTCTCTCTCTCTCTCTCTCTCTCTCTCTCTCTGTGTGTGTACTAAACATCAGATTTTTATCTTTTATGCTTGTGCTCACGTATATTGAACAGGAAGTTTGGCATTAAAATTATGATAAGAAATCGTGTAATTTATTTCCTACTGCTTCCTCCACAAACAAATTCATAATTCACCTCTCTCTCTCTCTCTTTCTCTCTCTCTCTCTCTCTCTCTCTCTCTCTCTCTCTCTCTCTCTCTCTCTCTCTCTGGTGAATATTTCATGACATCATTTCTATAGACGTTCCTTATAACGAGATTTGAACACCTTTCCATTATAGTTCATGGACAAAATGTTATGTAAACGCCCAGATGTATGCCACTGGTCTCAATAAAAAAGCCGAGAGAAATATCTCCATCCGTAACAATATAATCTGACGGCCGAACATTTATCAGAATTTGCGTTCGGCCACAACCTCTGTCCGAGGCTCTAATATCCCCGATCGATCACCCAAGATGTTATTAATGAAAGCAGGTGTGTCGACATGAGTCCCTCCCAGTGTTGGCAGGTAACCGATGTCCTATTTCTTACTTTTCTTTACAGGTTCCGACTTACAAGCAAATTGCCGATAAATTGCTCCACAAAAAAAAAAAAAAAAAAAAAAATGCCCTTTTGTGATATCCGAAAGAGTCATGGAGCTGTAACTCATGAGGATGAGAGGTAATCTAAAATTACACAAATGCAGACACACACACACAATAACTTCTGATACTAGTTGGTAGTAGGCTATTATTCACCGCTGTCACGGAATCCACCTGATTATATTTATCTATCCTGGATTTGCTATTTTGTCTGCGCTTGCTTCTCATAGACCCAAGTCTAGCAGGACATATATTTAAAACCCTTGTGTTCCATTCTGCAGATAATGTTTTGTTTATTCAGGGAATACAGCTTATCTGCACAAAACCTGTTATGAATTGCTGTCATATGTACAATAGTTTAAATACTTCAGCTTTTACGTCAATAATACATAAAATACAAGGAGAGACTGATTGGGGGGCTAAAGATGATCTGATGTTAGAAAACAATATTCGGCAATTTTTCAGCTTTAATATATCAAATTCGTGCTACGTTCCTTGCGATAGTACTGTATTTACTTATTATACTTCACTTTGATAAAATTGATGGCATTCGTCTAATATTCTGATACAAGAAAAAAGTATTTATCCATACCTTAATAAGAAAAATTAGTACTTATTTTACTTCATAAACCAACATTCGTGCAATATTTCATAACTTTTTAAGATTAAGGAAAAGATTGTATTCTACAATCTTTTGACTTAAAACAATATCAATTTAACGTTACTTATTCTGATTTAATAAGAATGTTACTCTAACAAACAAGCCGTATTTTTTTCCATATATTGAACGTAAGAAAACAGTATTACTTTAAATTTTCTTGTGATTTTAGAAAAGAGTATAGTTATCCTCCTCCTTTGCTTCTCATGTCCTTCCGGGGAAGAAAAAAGCAATATCGACTTATAGTTAATCCATATTTTTTCTTCTTATTCCAGAAGCCAAAGATCCAGACGATGGCCTTTGGGCAGGCACGGAAAACATCCTGGAAAGGGATTTTTCTACTCATGGATGCATTTCTGAAAAGGTTTTTCTTTTCTTTTCTTTCGTCTGTGAGTGGAAAATCCATAAATTGGCCTTGAGGCAATTCCTTTAAGTGTCCCTGAAGAGTCTATTAATCAGGAACTTGTCCAAGTGCTTATTCTTGGGTTTCTCTGCCATGACTCCTTAGCCAAGGTCTGGAGGCATCTTGCTAAGAGGTCTATCTATTATTAATGGGAGCTGTAAATTCTCCAAAGAATGGACTTTGGGTAATCTAAAGATGCATTCTGGTAAGGAGAATAGGTTGCTTCTAAAAATGTCTGTCTTGAATATATATATATATATATATATATATATATATATATATATATATATATATGTATGTATGTATATATATATATATATAATGTGTGTGCGTGTGTGTGTTTATGTGTGTATGTGTAAGAGTGTGTTTGAGATGCTAGTCAGAGGAAACAATTAATTGATTTCTCTTGCCACTAAAATTAGTTTATAAATACTAGATTGAAAAAGAAAAAGAAAGCAGAAACAACAGCAATTGAATTTTACACGGCGTCTGAAAGGAAAATAATTCAAATTTAATTAAATGCTCTTGAAAATCATTTTACTGTTGTCATATAGAATTTTATGACTCTTTTTCATGACAGATAACCTCACTTTGGATACAGGGATGCGAATATCTTTATTTTGACGATTATATTTTGCAAGGCTTAGCAATTTCTCGTCTAACGATTTACTAGTAATTTAAGTAATGCGTTAGTTTTTTTTTTATTATTAAAAATGTGTAAACTAGTTTCCTTTGCTAATATGCTATGGATATGCTACACGTAAACACCAATACTCTTTACTGACTAAACGGTTTTCCGAAAACAATTTCTCTTGAATTAGAGTTTTCGACATATGCTTTTTCTCTTACTTCTATCACTTTTGCTTAATACCCATTTCCTTCCTTTTCGTTGTAACGATTCCTTAAGGCAATATCATAACTTAGAAGGTCCCCAGTAAACAGTAGCCCTATTTTATATCTAATGGCATTTGTAATGATTGAACGCATATTTTCTTCTTTTAATTATGATAGTAAGGTACTATAGCTCCCAAAAATACCATTAACCAAATATGCATAATCAAGACACCGGGCAATGTTATTTGACTCGTGTTCAGTGAGGTGACAAAAAAAGTGGAAGACTGGATTGTTAAGTAGATACCGACTATAACCTAAAATAGTATTATACTTTAATTTATGGTGTAATACTAAATACTTTGTCATATTATGTAGATAGATTTGGTGAGTTTTAAATAGGGTCATAAACATGGTAAATAACTTGGGCTTACAACCCAGCCATTTTTCGTACCACACATTAACGTTACTTTCGGGAGCTTTAGTACCTCTTATCTCAGCTGAAATAATGCCAGGAGACATAAAAAAGATAACATAATGTAATCAGTCCCTCAATGAATTTACAGTGTATGTTGGTAGCACGGGAAAAGGATAGACTTTTTTTTCGGCTGAGGTAGGTTTATAATGATAAACACAAATCTATGGAGTAACAATGAATAAAACGCTGTCTGAATTAAAAAAAAAAACATGTATATATATATATATATATATATATATATATATATATATATATATATATATATATATATACACACTGTATACAGCCAAGGAAATAGAAGTGTCATTGAAATCCAAAAGTTTGTTCATACTGGAAGCAAAAAAGAAAAAACGAACAAGAATTGCTGTATATATTACACTGCGAAATGACTTCATTAGAAATAGACGTCAGGGGAAAAAACTCGCAAGCAACGTTTGGTGCAGCTTGTCAAGTCTGCCCTTGTTTCACACCTTACCAATATTGTGCATATTACAGTACTTTTCCTTTCCTAGCACTCCAATGGAAAACTGGTTTTATACCTTTTCTTACTTAAGGAGAACGCAGAAATTTGTTAATTGGTCAGTCATATAACGCATGGGAATAAAACATATTTTTTTCCGCCCTTAAAAATACGAGATGAAACCTCTCATGTCAAAAATAGTAAGAAAATATATTGAGTGACAAGCACACCTAAGGAGATTTAAACAGTTTAATGTAATGGTTCAAGCACTATGGACTCTACATATACAACAATTGGAGCTATTCGGCATTGCAGGAGAAAATAAAGGTCAAGTTTTTTTTTTTTTTTCGTGTAGTCAGATACTGCCTTGCACCAGTTTGTTGCCGGGTCTGCTTTTGTGCACGTCCTTTAATTTTCCGCTTCGACTGCTCTGCATGCAGCTGGCCTAGAATACACCCGAGCTAAAGCTACTTTTCTGGGTCAATGTTTACCTTTACTTCTACTTGTTTTCCATCTCTTCTTACAATGGATAGTTGCACAGTGCTTTGTGGTATTGATAGCTGCATTTTCTTCAAAAACCTCTAAAGTATCTAGATTTATCTATTTGCATATTTTGCAATTTTTACATTGTCGTTTAACTCATGGTTTCCATTTATTTAAATAGGGACTCCTTTTCTTAGTAATTTATAGGCAAATACTAACATCTACTTTAACAAAACGTCGGTCTCATTCCCGACATACGACTTAGATTACCGGAACTCCAGCTTGTGTTCCCATTAACACTAGTCAATGTTACATTAATCAGCAAGAAATCTTCTGCTGGATGTTATGATAATATGACAGCTTCGTACAGTTGGCTTCATTAATTCCGATACACTTCTCTGGAAGGTCAGTGTACCGGAGTGCTGTTAAGCAAATAGCAATGATTTTCTATATTGTACAGCGCTTATGTAAAATTAATAAAATGCTTTTCATCACGTGTTTATAAGCTCTGAGACTTGGTTTTAACAGGTATTGTTGCCAAAAGCTTCTCTTTTGCTAAACAGAGAGTTACCTCTTATAATGTACACGTGTCAGACGTCTCTTTAGCTTCCCGTAAAGTGTACCGGAATTAATAATGCCAACTGTAACACTAAGTGTGCTTTTATACAGCGCATAATTTCCAAGTACTATATGACAGAAATTTAATTAAAATCAATACGAAGATAGTCATATCTTGCCTTTCAATACCTTTTTTATATTCTTGCCACAAAAAATGCAAGTACCTCATCCTGTGTTAACTTGAAACTCTTTATAGGACTCTTATTGGATTGAAAATGTAAACATATCGTATTAAATAAAAGTATAGACGTGGAACGTTTAATACTGTACATATTGCAAAGTCATTCCAGATCATATCAATTTCTACAGTAGGTTAGTAAGAGAGACCTGTGGGTTTGTTCACTCTTCTAAGAGAATCTTCATTCAGGGCAGTAGAACTGGCAGAAGAAAAATGAGTCATCATGGAAAAAATAAACATCCAACCGTTTTGATTCATTGAAAAGCAATATATTAGAGCTTTTATTAAAATGCCTGTTTTAATCCTAACTGTCGGTATTTTTCAAATCTTTTTTTCTGACCATAATTATCTATTGGACTCTAATGAGGAATATTTCATCAAGATCTGAAGCACTGCACAAATCAGGCATGGTACCAACTTGTCTGTGTACACTTTCTCTACACAAATATCCTTCATGGATGTTCAATGAGATTGAAAGTGAAAATGTAATTGATAAGATAAATTGTCTGCTATATGTGGCGTGAGAAGAACGAGATCGTGAAAAATGTGTTAGCGTAAGTGAAAAGATTGCTCAACGTGTTGGGGAGTGGTTTGATCCTGTAGAAAGAATGGAAGGAGATAGTATCGTGAAAAGTGTATATGTTAAAACAATTAAAACAGATTCCAAGATAAATGCCCACAAAGTGTTAACTTATAAGAGAGATATGAATGGTGCAGCTACATTTTGTTGAACCTTTTGTGTAGTCGCTTCTGTTGTTGAACCTTCTGTGTATGCGCTTCTGTTGTTGAACCTAGTGGGTATGCGCTTCTGTTTTTTAACCTTCTGTGTAGGCCCTTCTGCCTGGGCACTTTTATTGTTGAATCTTCTGTGTAAGCCTTTTTGCGTGGGCGCTTCTGTTGTTGAACCTTCTGTGTAGGCACTTCTGTAGTTGAACATTTGTGTAAACCACTTCTGTTGTTAAGCCTTCTGTGTATGCACTTCTGTTGTTGAACCTTATGGGTAGGCGCTTCTGTTCTTGAACCTTAAGGGTAGGTAGTTGCGTTGTTAAACCTTCTGGGTAGGCGCTTCTGTTTTTTAACCTTAAGGGTAGGTAGTTGCGTTGTTAAACCTTCTGGGTAGGCGCTTCTGTTTTTTAACCTTCTGTGTAGGCCCTTCTGCCTGGGCACTTTTATTGTTGAATCTTCTGTGTAAGCCTTTTTGCGTGGGCGCTTCTGTTGTTGAACCTTCTGTGTAGGCACTTCTGTAGTTGAACATTTGTGTAAACCACTTCTGTTGTTAAGCCTTCTGTGTGGGCACTTCTGTTGCTGAACCTTCTGGCTAAGCACTTTTGTTGTTAAACCTTGAGGGTAGGCGCTTCTGTTGTTGAACCGTCCGAATAGGCACTTCTATTGTTAAACCTCCTGTGTAGGCACTTCTGTTGTTGAACCTTCTGTGTAGATTTCCGTTGTTGAACCTTCTGTGTAGGCACTTCTGTTGTTGAACATGTGTGAAGGCACTTCTGTTGTTAAGCCTTCTGTGTGGGCACTTCTATTATTGAACCTTCTGGGTAAGCACTTTTGTTGTTAACCTTGAGGGTAGGCGCCTCTGTTGTTGAACCGTCCGAATAGGCACTTCTATTGTTAAACCTCCTATGTAGGCACTTCTGTCTGGGCTCTTTTGTTGTTAAACCTTTTGTGTAGGTTTCTGTTGTTGAACCTTCTGTGTAGGCACTTCTTATGTTGAACATGTGTGAAGGCACTTCTGTTGTTGAGCCTTCTGTGTGGGCACTTCTGTTGTTGAACCTTCAGGGTAAGCACTTTTGTTGTTAAACATTGAGGGTAGGCGCTTCTGTTGCTGAACCGTCCGAATAGGCACTTCTATTGTTAAACCTCCTGTGTAGGCACTTCTGTTGTTGAACCTTCTGTGTAGGTTTCCGTTGTTGAACCTTCTGTGTAGGCACTTCTGTTGTTGAACATGTGTGAAGGCACTTCTGTTGTTAAGCGTTCTGTGTGGGCACTTCTATTATTGAACCTTCTGGGTAAGCACTTTTGTTGTTAACCTTGAGGGTAGGCGCCTCTGTTGTTGAACCGTCCGAATAGGCACTTCTATTGTTAAACCTCCTATGTAGGCACTTCTGTCTGGGCTCTTCTGTTGTTAAACCTTTTGTGTAGGTTTCTGTTGTTGAACCTTCTGTGTAGGCACTTCTTATGTTGAACATGTGTGAAGGCACTTCTGTTGTTGAGCCTTCTGTGTGGGCACTTCTGTTGTTGAACCTTCAGGGTAAGCACTTTTGTTGTTAAACATTGAGGGTAGGCGCTTCTGTTGTTGAACAGTCTGAAAGTGCACTTCTGTTGTTAAACCTCCTGTGTAGGTACTTCTGTCTGGGCTCTTCTGTTTTCGAACCTTTTGTGTAGGTGCTTCTATTGTTAAACCTTCTGTGTAGGGACTTTTGTTGTTGAACCACCTGTGAAGTCGTGTGAAACACCAAATGCTATTTATGGCCAAATTGTGCACTCTCCTGGTGAACTGTAGACAACTAACGGAAATTTTGTCTCATCTCACTGGCCTCTAGAATAGCTGCACCCATCTCCATGTATTCTATTTTACCTCCATTCCCACTTGCTTTCTTCCTTCATCCTCTTTTTACTTATTCTCCACAGTACATCAGTAGGATTATTCTCCCAGTGTTGAATACCCCACCCACCCTACCCAGCACTAGGCCGTATGGTTCAAATACTATAAAACAAATAAAATTTGTAAATCAAAGCGTCCATCTACAATTCATCAATTTAAGTAAGAATGTGGTGGTGAATGGTGTGTTGCCTTTCTCTGGAACCAAGTCTGACAAGCCAAAAGTACATAGAAAAGTAGATAAATAGATAGTGTACAGTTTTGTTGAAATGTAATGCAATTTTCATTTGGGCTTGTGCTAGAATTCTCATTCAAGGATTGCTTGGATACAAAGATCCATTTAGCAAATTGAAACTTCCAACCATTTCCTTTCTTAGATATCTTGACTTATTTCCCAGTACAATTGTAACGTCTGTTAAAATCATTAAACGCTCCTTATATAAAATCTACAAAGTAATTAAATGCATGTAAAAATTAACAAAATGTACTTATATAGTACTTTTTTCAAATATATTCTTCCATTTTCACGATACTTCTTAAGTTCTAGAATAATAAAAAGTATTTAATGGTTTATATTCAACTTATCTATTCACAAAGTAATCACAACATAAGTAATAGCAAAATCTAATCTCGTCACTGCAGGCAAATAGTGTCTTCAAAAATAAACCAAAACTTATAATCAATAGCTGTGTGTTAACAAAACCATCACCGTTACGATGGAAACCAAGTTTTACGTCAAGGAATGAAAATTTCTCCAAGCTTCGCAGAAAAAAACACACACATTATATATATATATATATATATATATATATATATATATATATATATATATATATATATATATATATGTATATATATATATGTATATATATATATATGTATATATATATGTATATATATATATGTATATATATATATATATGTATATATATATGTATATATATATATATATATATATATATATATATATATATATATATATTGTCATCAGCCATTACTAGTCCACTGCAAAACAGAGGCCTGAGACATGTCCTTCAACATGAGTCTGTTCATGGTCTTTGTGTCGTAGTGTTATTTCCATCACTAATTTTCCATAGCTCCCCGAGTTGTAACTCATCATCAACATCTCTTCCGACGCCTATTTACGCAAAGGGCATCGGTTAGATTTCGCCAGTCGTCTTGGAACCGCTGGTGAGGTTATGAGTTGTAACTAACCAAAACAATCACTAACACCAAATTAAAACTACAACAGTCGGTTGAAAAGTGAACAGGTTTCCTTTGGTCAAAATGCATCCACACACGTTCCGGTTTCTGGCATGTCATTACTTCCTATATGACAGTTGATAAAGATCGTAGTTACCTCTTTTGTTTTCGTGCTTGACACGTTTCGGCCTCGCGTTTCTGGTTTCTCGTTACACCGGCGTTACAAATATCCAAACGCCACCGAAACATCTTCCCCTCGGCTAAAAAAAAATGAAGGCTATTCTCGTGGTATGGTGTCTTCTTTCATATGTAATCATCACTATTTCAATCTATGTTTACTAATAGGGTGCCTAAAAGTTTCTTAAATCATTATATGCTTATTTTTCCTCTCAAAACGGAAAATAAACCATTGACTCCTTAAATCACCTTATCAAATTATCTTATTCCTATTAAGCTTACATAGGTACAATCTTACTTGCTCAAAAAGACCTATAAATCATTTATTAAATGACATACATAAATACCTATACCATCTTCATTAAAACGAGATTTCAATCTTGTAATCTTGATTAGTTTTATCTTATTAAGATATAAAAAAATACAAAGGTACCTTAGTTTATTTTCCTTCTACCACATCGTACAAAGAACACAGTGAAGCAAAAAAGGCGAAACTTTTCAAAATGGAAAAGCTGTAGGCGAACTCTGCCGTTTTTACAGACCTCGAGCCCCTCAAAAACGCTAAACTGTCTTTTGGTAGCATCATTAAATTGTGATTGAGTAAAATACCTCCAAAAATTCTCCTTACCTAAAGGGTGTACATTTGAATGTGTGTTTGAGTCTGTATCCATTTTCGAAAAATTACTTTTACATGCGAGTAAATCTCAAAATTTTTAGTGGAATTGCACATATATTTCCCAATTAATATAAAAGCTGTTAAAAGCGGTATATTTACACATATTACACAAACACACGCACACACACAATATATATATATATATATATATATATATATATATATATATATGCGTGTATGTGTGTAGGTAGATAGGTAGATACTTATATATGTTACAGGCAAACTGAGTAACCAGGCATTTCGAGAAATGACTGGTTTTACAGCCAATCGATTTCATGAAATGCCTGGTTCATAAGAATTTTAGTTCAACAGTGTATATTTGGTGGTATATTGTATATGCTTAGGGTATTTTAGTAGTAATGGTTTTCTTCGTAATGCCAGGTACAGGATTTCAGGTTAAATAGTATATATTTAAATAGTGTATATTTGTAGGTATATTGTATATGCTTAGGGTATTTTAGAGGCAACAATTCTGTAACAACATATTTCTTAAAACCATTTAGTGCTTCTTCTTTCATTAAGTATATAATTAGACAAGACAACACATGGAATTATCCAATTAGATATATACAAGTTAAAAATGTAGTGAAATAATGTAATGATCAATTTCTAGGCCACGCTTGTAATACAAAACTGTATTACAAAATTAAGTTAAGCAATACTTCCAGGGCATGGTTACTTGACTAAAACATTATAGAGTACAATACTGATACATGCACATTTGATCTACTTCACATTTTAGACAAGTAATTGTATTGCAATGCTTCCAAGGATTGTTTCCTTAACTAAACCATTATAGAGCACAATACTGATACACAAGGTACTTTTACACAATTCCACAATATGCTCCCTATTTATTGCAACAGGAAAGGCTGCTCTGCCAACGGCTGTTACACTTTAGCTTAGTCTTATAACATTGACACCTGTAGCTACCACATTTTTTAACCTGAACTTGCACAACTGCAATGTAGGTGTCCTTGGCCGCTAGGAGGGACTTTCTTCAATGCCTCGCGAAGAGATACTTGCTGTTCTTGGTTGATTTCATCAACAAACTACAATCGTTTGGGGCACAAGTTAAATTCAATCCTAGTGAGGTTAATCTTTCGTAGCCCATCCCTTAACCCTATAGTGTAAAAGTCATTTTCATTTCTGTCCATGATGATTCCTCAAAGATTTCTTGGATGCCCCCTTCCCTTGTCAACAAATGGAACCGCCACTAGAGAAGACTTTCTTTAGTGCCTCATGAAGAGATACTTGTTGCTCATGGTTGATTTCATCAACAAACTACAATCGTTTGGAACTCAAGTTGAATTCAATCCTAGGTAGTTTTAGTGTTTAGTATCCCAGCCTTTACCCCTATAGTGTATAAGTCATTTTTATTTCTGTCCATGATGATTCCTACAAGAGGTCTTGGATGCACCCTTCCCCTGTCAACAAATGGAGCTGGCACAGTGACATTGTCCCCTATTTCCCTTGCCTTTGAGTCGATCCATCTACATCTGACCATACGTTCTCCTTGGCACACTTGAGCTTCTCTGACCATCTTGCAGTTCTTGAAAATTTCTTGTTGTTTTAATGCAATATGAGGTGCTGGATTGAATGATGTAGGGCATGTGTGAAATTGGGCTGGCAGGGATGAAGCAAGTATAAGAGTTGCCGGGTCTGACACTGGAGGGTCCCAGATGGTGACTGGCTCATCAAGGACCTAGGATGGCTGGGTGGAGATGATGACTGGTTCATCAAGGACCTGGGTTGGCTGGGTGGAGATGATGACTGGCTCAAAGGCCTGAAGTGGCTCATAATTTGGATCAGTAGGAGGCTGGGCTCCTCATGCTGCAAGATCATCATCTTCTGTCTCTAAGCTGTCAATGACCACCTGAGGCAAGCTAATGGAAGTGAGTCATACCTTTGGATCCTCTCCAAGCAAAGAACCAATGGGGTACCAGGGATTCTTGAATGGTATGATGAGTTCTTCTGTGTTAACACCCATATATTCTTAACAAACACAACACAAAGTGCTGTTTGCAAACAAATACCAGAATTAACTGTGTGGGATGCTGCCATGTATATCCATGCAATAAATGGAATGAGAGGTGATAAATGAAACTTGTAGGTTCTTTAAAATCTTGTATATTGAAGATATAAGGACATTAATGTGAAAGCAGGGAACCATGATTATTTTTTTCCCAAATTTACTATAGATCCGATTTCCCTTGAACACATCAAAACTCTTGGAATGATGGAATCGTATTCAATAACAGGAAATGTAAGTGCTCTATATTTTCAAAAGATGTATAAATAATAGATACGTTTTGAAATTTCCTACTTTATTTTGAAAGTATACAGTAAGCCTACTGGCAAAAAAAAGGCTGTTGAATGACAAAAGTACAATAATCCTTGGATAAAACAACAACAAAAATAACAAAAATATCCATTAGAAATTGAAACAATAAGAATTAACATGTGTGTGAAGAAAAGCATTAATCATTAATAGCTAAAAAACGTTAACAAAACAAATTAACATTAATATTCCTCCCATTTGTCCTCATCTGCTAAAACCAGCAAATCGCTGTTACAATCCTCATATTCAATTACATCCTTAGCCATATAATGTTTTACCATATCAATAGGTGGCTCATAAGTTATACATGTTTCATTTTGAAGCTTTAGGCCATACCTTATTTGCAATATTGCCTCTACGTTCCGTACAACTAGGCGGTTCCTCAACTTATTGTGTACTACTTTCATCTGAGAAAATATCCTCTCGACCGAGGCATTAGAGAATCTCAGTGAAAGAAGTGCTAAGGCCAAGAATGAAATATTGAGAAATTTTTTTCTGGCCTATTAAATTTCTCTTTTCATAAACTTCTGCCCAGAATGAAACAAAATCTTTCATACAATCCTGAGG
>NC_090727.1:139819258-139826758 GCF_036898095.1 Palaemon carinicauda | reverse complement strand
AGGATAATACCAAGACATTTTAAAGGGGACATCAAAAGCGCATTTCACTTTTTAGAACATCTCTGGTCCCTTGGAAAAACCTAAGAGCTGAGTAATCCCATTTGCGATTATTTTTTTCTCTTATCTGTGGCTGTCTTAAAAAAGCAACATTCGTTAATTTTCAATTATTTCAACTATATTCATGTTAAGTTTCTTTTTCTTTTTCTATAAAAGGTGATCTTACATTTTAATTTAAATAATACAAGTACAATTATTTTGAAGTACCATTTTCATATTTTATTTATCTAGTCGAAAGAACTAAGTTGAAGGATATCATCTAACTCCACTTTTAATAAGAGTAATGGGAATCTCTCTTTCTAGATAACTTTTCTATATTCTAGAACAAACCATATCATAAGATTATAAAATTCATAATAAAAATGAAGAGAAAAAAAATGTGAACTAAAGGTTGTGGTGGCCTATTGGAAACAGGGGTTCAAGCCCGCTCAAGCTCGATAGTTTCTTGTAGTATCTGCAACTTCACCATCCTTGTGAGATAAGGATGGGGGGTTTGGGGGAGCCTACAGGTCTACCTGCTGAGTCATCAGCAGTCACTGCCTAGCCCTCCTTGGTCCTAGCTTGTGTGGAGAGGGGGCTTGAGCGCTGATCATATGTATAAATGGTCAATCTCTAGGGCATTGTCCTGCTAGACAGAGCACTGTCACTGTCCCTTGTCTCAGCCATTCATGAGCAGTCTTTAAACCTTTAAGAGTATAAGAGCTTTATAAATAACGAAAACTTGCGAGGATCATTGGGAAACAATAATTCTAGCATAGAGATTTCCTTAAACACTACCTGAAGACCATGATAGCTAAAACCAACAGTGGTTACCCATCACAATGTACAGTATTCATAAAAGTTTGTTAAAATGTTTAGATCAACGTCTAAACTTTTACTTTTAGCGATTGAAATACTAGAGAAACGCTGTAATAACATAATAATTGGATGTAAACATATTGCCAAAGTGTTAGAACAATAATTAATAGTCATCATTATTTTATTTTCTATTGGAAACAAAACGGAAGTCAAGCGGGCGATGCTACGCTAAGTTTAGTGTGAAGACAATAAAAATTACCAGAAATCGCATTCAAATTACCCAGCCATTGCTGACATATCTAGGATGCATAAATACGAAACGGACGAAGTGGTTTGTCGTGCACAAGTACTATTGAACACCGAAACCAAGGATATATATATATATATATATATATATATATATATATATATATATATATATATATATATATATATATATATATATATATATATAATTTTTTTCCTGACACACTCTGTGGAGAGGGAGTAGTCATACCCTTGTGAGAGTGGGTAACCAGCGAGGTACACTCTGAACCACACTCCTACAAATTGCCGAGCTAGCAGGTTGAAATTAGGAAAGGAGGAAGGGTTGAATCTGTGCGCATGCGTGTGTGTACATATCTATCTACGTATTTAGACGATCTTTTTAACGCATTAGGTACACTGGTTACTAATAAACTTGTGGTTTTATTTTTCAAATATTTACATGCCTACCCTTCAAAAATATTAATTAATAATTCCAGTTTTTTTTCCTCTAATGATTTATTTCTAAATTAAAATCTACTGCTAATCCTCCTTTGTACTATACAAATGTTCATGTTTGCTCCTCTTGAAGGAAGTAGGAACTAGTTTTCAGAAACTATTTATAACCGAAACAGACAAATACACACCTTAAATAGGACTCGAGTACCTCATTTAAATATAGTAAATAAGAGAATCATGCCCTGGATTTCTATGCCCAAGTTCTTGTGCTAAGTTCGTAAGTTTTCTATTAACTTGGCAGCTAGACTTTGGAAATTCTTCAAATGGCTTTTGGAACCTTTGGTTCAGTTGATTGAAGCTGACATTGCATATATAAAAACTACATCTAACCGTGATTAAGTAGACTTTCCATGGCTTTACCGAGGCCTCTTATTCAGCTCGGATTGATTGGATATTTTCTTTAATATAGTTTTAGGTCTTCAAAAAATTGCCTGGATCGAGCGAAGTCCTTCACATACATCTAATGGTATGAAGACTTGGAGAGAACGATATTTTATTTTGATTTTTTATGTAAACCGTTTTCCAAAATTGTAACTTAAGAGTCTAAATCAACTGATGTCTTAATTTGTTTCAAACTTCATGAGTCCTTCAAATCTCAGTCTAGATTTAGGAAAGTTCCATCTACTTGTGATTTTAGGATCACGCAAATCTGCCTAAAACAGTGGAATAATGGGAATTTAGACACAGAATTTGTCAACAACTTTGGGGTTGAAACATGGAACACAATGATGGCCAACTACATATAGTGATACCAGATCAAGAAAATATTATTTTAATCTGCAACAGTAACACAGTCATATTTTACTGACCTGTCGTATTCTCCTTTGTGGGTATTACCACCGCTCACTTTTTTTTTCATATTAACTGTGAACTACTGATTTATTAATAGCTAGACTTTCTCAAACACACGCTCAAAGTCTTCTCTACAAAGAGCAGAGTGTTTTTAGTGACTAGTGCAAATTACACATGACTACAAGGTCTTCATTACGTCCTTTTTGGTCCCTAGCTGTAACTAGTGTTTAGCCTTTTACTTTGCTTGTGCCCGCTTCATTTCTTCCACATAGCTGTCAAACTTCTCTTAACATTTCCTTCACAGCGTAACAGAGAGATCTTCAAGATTTACGCATAGGCACTGATAGGTCTTCTGTCCACAGTGCCAAACCTTAATGAAAATCCTGTTTGAAAAACAGAGTAGTTCACTGGATGACAAAAGGCTTCATAACCTATCATTTGAGGTTCAAGCCATCTTAAACAACAGGTCTTAGACGGAGGTATCCAGAAATAGTAAGGATAAGAAGTTCTGACATTTTTGTTTGCCCACTGGTCTCTTTGACACAAATTATCTTTGTGTCGTCAGACTCTCAAGACAGATACGGTATTTTACAGAGTTAATCTTGAAAAAGTGGGTACAAAGAATACTTGTGCTAACTCCAAGAGCATAAAAAATGGACAAATTTGAGAAGAAACCTTTATACAGGAGATATAGGTTTCATAGTTGACACCATGCTATGTGTTCTTGGGTTCTGGGCATGGAGATCCAAACTTTTTCAGACATAAAAGGCTTTAACCTTAGTGTAAGAGTAAAAATAATGTCATACGATATATTGACAAGCTGTGCTTGTTGGTAGAAATGATATATAGTATGAAAATTTCCTACTTTATTTTGAATTCTCCGAGGGTAATTGTGAAATGTTTTGAACTATTGATGTATATTGTTTGTTGATAAAATAATTCGGCTTCGCCTTTATGTTTAATGATGTGGAATTGTGCAGATGGCACAATTGGGAGGTGGTATGTAATGGCAGTTAAATTTTATTTTTTTCTATTAATTTTATTTCCATTTCACTTTTGTTTTTTTAAATATTTGTTATTTTATGACTTGACTATTCTTTTTTAGGAATGACATCATTATGCATAATATTGCATATTGCATGTATCGTACGTAGTTCACAGTGGTTATAATTGATAATGTACCATTTACATAACTGACGTCATCTTCACCAGTCCTAAAGAAAAGTTGGGGGTGGGGGTTGTTAAAGTGTGCTTGATATTTAAGTCAAGATTTTGGCTAGATGCAAACTGGAAGGCAAAATTTTAGACAGCTCTGAAGTATTTAATTTGTGAACCCATACAATGTTTGTACTTTTTGAAGTCTGCTGAGGTATATAGTACGACGCTTTGTAGACCTTAGTACGATGTACGTTGATCGTCAATATGAACGTTGTCATCAATTATTACCTTCGTCAAGGAGGTTTTGCAATCAAGTCGGTTTATTTATTTGTCTGTGGACAGGTTTATGTCAAAAGTACTCGACGGATTTGAAGAAATTTCACCCCAGATAGATCTTATGTCATGAGCGCCCCATAAAATTTTGGAGATGATCCTTAACCGGATTTGCATTTTTCACTATTTTAAAGATAACGTCAAAACTAATCGACAGATATTGACAAAACTTTCACCACTGATAGAACTTCGGTCATGAATCACGCCATTAAATTTTGGAGATGATGCGAATCTGGATTCTAGTTTATTTATCTATTTCTTTGTTTATGTGTCTGAGGACAGTTTCACGCCAAAACTACTCGACGGATTGATCTTAGGTCATGGACGACCCCATTAAATTTGGGAGATGATCCCGATCCGGATCCGGATTCGAATTCTAGATTCGCATTTACATTTTTCGCAATTTTAACGATAGCGTTAAAACAAATGTTGGATTTTAACAAAAATTCCACCTCAGATAGACATTAGCACATTGACGACTCCATTAACCCTTGGCGGGGATAAAAAATCTCTGATTGCTCTTGTTGTTGTTGTTGTTGTTTTTATTATTGATGTTGTTGTTATTATAACCAATGCTGTTCTTATGTCATTAATTGGTATTATGAGCGTATGAAAAAAGATTGTCACTTATGGCAAAATCTTATATCGCACACAACAAAGATAATTAATAACAATAAGCATTAGATATCAACAAAATAGGAAGAAAATCTCAAGGAAACATAGACACTAGAAACGTTCTAAAATTAGACTTGAGAGATGCAATTCAGCGCTTCAGACTTTCCACAAACCGAATTACTTCCTCAAGTTTACTTAATGAAACGAAATTTGCAGAAAAAAGCAGAAGTTCAACAACGTCTTACTTCAGTATATTGTCGCAATTGTCGCTGAGAGACAAACAGGTAAATGTGCTGCAAATTGGGCAAATTCCAACGACGATTGCATTTCACTGCGAAGAAGAAAGGATCGAACCACCTCTGACGAAGACTGAGGGGAGCCCACGACTGAAGAAAGCAAGAATGTTAAAATAAAAGAGGGAGGAGGAGAAAGAGTAGGAATGCTCGAACCATGATGAAAGTAATAAACGATACATTGATTTACGAAAAACCAAATATTTTCTCCGCCAAAGTTATATTTCTATCTGTGTTTATTTATCTCTTTGTTTGTCTGCTAGCAGGATTAAGCCAAAACATCTTGTCGGATTTTCACGAAATTTTAACAAGGGATAAGTATTATGCTCCGGAGAACCCATTAAATTTTGGAGGTGATTCTGATCAAGAACGCGATTCTGGTTGTTATTATACAGTAGATTCATTCACGGTCAACATATGAAAAAGGGGGAAGCTTGGTCCATAAACTTCATTAAAAATTTTGACACGCTTCATTGGTGGATGTAGGAAATCTCTGGTTGCTCTTTACACTAGTTGAACTTAAAAAGTTCAAACTTGCAGCAAATGTTTGTAGGTTGAATAGGCTGACATGAGTTTTTATATTTTATATGTGGAATATCTGTTTTGATGATGTTACTGTTTTCAAAATATTTTATTCTAATTATTCATTATTTTTCAAATTTATTTATTTCCTTATTTCCTTTCGTCACTGGGGTATTTTTTTTTCCTGTTGGAGCCATTGGGCTTAAAGTATCTTGCTTTCTCAACTAGGATTGTAGCTTAAATAATAATAATAATAATAATAATAATAATAATAATAATAATAATAATTGTTTGAAAGAAACTGCAACGAAAACCGACGAAAGATGCCCGAATCAGAATAAGTAAAGAATTGCTTTTGAATGTATTTCTTTAAAACAAACTGCTGGTTACCTTCTCGTGAGCAAGTCAGATATAGAAAATGTAAAAATAGAAATATTCGAACGAAGCCTCATAAAACTATCAAAGTGAAATATCTAAGGTTAAACGAACATTTTCAGCATACATGATAGTTTTACCGTCGAGAATTTATGAAATATTTTCTGAGAAATTGTGCTTTAGATTTCAAAATATACTAAGAATTTAAGTCTATTGCAATATAACTTATGACGTAAAACATACTCGTTCATTTTGTGCATTTGTATCAAGCTGGCATAGCTGAGGCGCACGAATTATATTAATGTTGATCAGCGTAATTTTGCTGATGAATCAAAGTCCAGAATAAGAGAATAGGTTACCTACAGTGGTCATATCGTAGAGAGAGGCTCCCATTGATTTAGTATCTCTTAATTAAATAATAAGGAATTGACTATTGTTGTTTTTTTCCTATAATAAAGTCCCTCTTAACGGAAAATATGTTTAATGGGAATAGAGATAAATTGTGAATGTGATCAGAGTGTATTTGTGTGTAATTGTGTTTTCACAACCAGCATTGCCTCAAACAAATGAAAACAACACATTCTGGGTAATTCGTATTTCAGTGACGAAAAGCAAAGTGAGATTTTGACAACAAACCTCATTTCCGAACTTTTTCTTTTTCTCAAAATTTGTTTTTTTCTAACTTTTTTCCTTCATATAAAATTTTACCCGCAGCAGAAACGGATGACATTCTGTAAACCGCTTGAAACATATCAAAGGGCTTATGCTTGTGTTCGCCCTTTACCCTAAAGGAAAGAATAAAAAAAACAGATGCACTATGTAAAACCCCTAAATTTATTTGTTTATTTGCTTATTTCAAATGTATTCTTGGTCAGCTTTTTAATACGAAATATATCATATGTATTATAAAACAAATTCTACGTTATCAAAAATATTTAATCAAAACTTTAATTTTATTGTTTTCCCTATTTTGCCATGTTTATTTTTATCAAACCAACTATAAACATAAGTATAAAATTTATACTGACCAAAATTTAGAATATTTGTCTTAAAAGCCCTATGCTGGAAATTTGTCCTTCTGTCAGAATCTTGATTAGGAAGCGAAAATCTTAATTCTATTGTGTTTTCAATAGCGAAGTTTCCTTTGAACATTCAGAGCAAGGAGGGAGAATATATGAGATTAACATAACTACTTTGCTACACTGTCTTTTTCCTCTCCTCCATTCTATTGTAGATGGAACAGAGAAGGCTTTCGTGTATCTCTTATTCAAATCAGGCCTTTCCCTGATGACTGAACGAGTTACGTAGAATCCTTGATGCTATTCTCTGCAAAGAGGAGGAGATAATGAGACGAATGCTTCCTTTATCTGATAAACATAAACAGGAACAATTGCATTTTTCCAAGTGCTACGAATCTATTATGTCTAACTTTGATATGGCATTTTAGTGACCTATTTCTCGTTTGTGGTCTCCAATTTGAAAAACGAGAGGCTTTAATAACTGAACAGTTTTTATATCGGCTCATATTACAGAACTAGTGTACGCGACCCATCAACAATGGCAGTTAAATATTTAGATTAGATATGCGCAAATACGCACACGCACAGATAAAATCCTACTCCTTCCCTCTACCCTAATTGTAAGGATAGTTTTGGGCACTTTAAGGGATATTCTTGTTTTACCGAATAGTTTGCCCGTCAGCGTGATAGGAAAGAACTTAATCACACACACACACACACACACACACATATATATATATATATATATATATATATATATATATATATATATATAT